>NW_028321897.1:37659527-37814480 GCF_036245765.1 Copidosoma floridanum | reverse complement strand
TCGTGAGTACTGTATTTATGCACGCCGTTCTCACGAAGTTCAACCATCGTGAGTACATGACCCATTTATACCCCCTTGTTTGTTTTTAATTTCTTGTTTTTTTTTTTTTTTGTTTCTTGTTTAAATTTTTTTTTTTTATTTCTTGTTTTAATTTTTTTTGATATTTCATTTTAATACATTTTTTTAATTTTTTTGTATTTCCTTCATTTAATTCCTTTTTTTATTTTCATATTTAATCTTTTTTTTTCATTCTCTTTTTTATTTTTTTTTTTTTTATTCCGTTGTATTTATTCATGTCTTTTGTAATTTTATTTCATTTTATTTTCATATTTCATTTCATTAATTTTTTTTGAAATTTTTTTTTTCACTTATTTTTTTGCGATTTTATAGCTTATTAATGCAATTTTTATTTTATTTTCATATAATTACTCAATGACATTGTGCCATTATTTGTTTATCAAATTCAAAATAAGTACCCTTAAAAACCATGAAAATGATATGAAACTAGAATTATATTTATATAATGATCTTACATAATTCATTTATAATTGATTTACTTTGAATTACTTTATTTATATAATTATGTTATAATGTAACATAATTTGTTTATCGAATTCAAAATAAGCGTCTCTAGAAACCATTGATACATTCTTCAACTCTATTCCACATGTTTTTTTTTTTTTTTTTCAATCAAGTATTTAGAAAACAAATACAAATATAATTTATCATGATTCGAATGTATTATCAGTGAATGCATGTAAAAATGGAATGTTATAGTTACGAACCACACCATAAGTACAAGAAATCGAGTTTCTCTAGACGGCAGCGCTCGTAGCAGAGTGGGTAAGGTACTGGACTCACATGCAGGAGGTCGAGGGTTCAAAACTCTTTATTGGAAAAGGTTTTTTTTTGTTTTTTTTTTTTTTTTTTTTTTTTTTTTTTTTTTTTAAGAATTGTAAAAGAAAAAAAATTCAAAGTGAAATAAAAATTATTGTGAGAAAATAAAATTGGGAGTGTGAGGGAGAATGGTGGGCAAAGGTGTGTGGAAGAGTAACACGGCACGGTTGGCCGATATACATATATAGTGGGGAGAGGGGAAGTGTATAGAGAATAGTCGGTGAGGGGGACGGGGTAAGGGGGGGAAACTTGAGAGGAAAAGTAAACCACTTTTGTATCAAAAAAAAAAAATCTGTCGGTTTTAAAATTCCAGCCCCCCGAGTAACGCGATATAAAGAACTTCGTTTTAATAAAAACCGCGAAATTCTCGTCTAATTTAAGAACGTCAAGTGAACAACCTACTATATTCAGTTATAAAATAACCACAAAGAAACGGACCTCCCCGTACTTAATTTTTAATCAGGATAATATTCATAACAAAACATAAATATATTTATATACTTATATATGTACAATATATGTTATCAACTTATACATTTTTCTAATATATCAATAATTTATGTGTATATTCATATTGAAACGGACGATTAATACATAAACGCCGTTAACGCTCACCTAGACTGCGTAAAGAGAGAAAGATAGAGAGAATGGGGGCGTAGTAATATATACAAGAGAAAATAAAGAGGCAAGTATCATGTGATGCGTATTATCGTGGGACGCACTGGGCGATTAAGCCAGAAAAAATTAAGTATAGGTTGGGTACATACGTGCGTTTCTTGCCCAAAAAGCACACCAAGTCACGAAGGGACAGCCTGGCCACCACCTTGTCAGCACCTGCCTCCTTACGCCTGCGAACAAGCGATTTGCCAGCAAGACACCTGGCCGAGAATTCCTGTTTAAAGATCATCTGCTCGGCCAACAAGCGTAAACACCAGGCTATGAAAAGGTAGGGAAGCGCAGTGCGTGCGTGAAAATTGCGATAGCCGCGTAATCTTTCTCTGTGCTCAGTTAAATTATTACGTGCCATTGGCTCCAAGAAAAAAGCCTTCCCCGGCCATACGTACCTCACTGTTGATGTGATTGGTTTAAAAATACACACACACATACACACACATGCTTTTGTACGCATGCAATTAGTATAGTTTTCGTTCTTGTGATCCCTAAATGTTTGTGTCGTGCTTTGCGTGAGCCTTTTACTGCACAGAGCCCTTCTGGCTACTTTTCATTTATAGATTTTATTCAGAGATCGTGACGTTTAAAAGGGAGTTGTAAGATGAGTGTTGGCCTTATCTTGCCGCTTCTATGGGCTCACGTGTGAACACTAACGCACGACCATCCTGAGTTAAGCCAGAACTAAGCTGGCCTCGTAGCAAGCAGACAATAACAAGGGAAGGTGGATTCGTTGTCCACGTTGTAACGTGATTGTGTCTGCGAGGGTACCCAGAAAGTACAATTCCGGTCAAAGTCCTCGTCACATTAGTTAGTGGCTTTCAGAGCCATAACCAAGCATAGACACCCTGTTACAATTCATATTATCTTAATTGAAAGAAACCGTCCGTTTCTTACCTATCCCTTCAACGTAAATGTGTTATATATAAATTTTTATTTTTTTTTCTTTTTTTATATTATAGTGCTCTACGTCCGGCTTCTTTAATAACGGCACTACTATGGGCACTTAGCACTTGGGAAAGGGACAAGGAAAAGGATGGGAGGCCTTCCATTACTGGAAGGAGGTAGAGGGAAATTAGGCAATTTTGCTGCGAGAAGGTCGCTTAAACCCTCCTCGAGGAGCATTGCGTGGTGAAAAAGCACATGTGAAAAATCACAGAGGTACTTGCCCGAAAAAGTTGCACTATGGCCGGGAATCGAACCATGGTCTCCCGCGTGCCAATCCACGAACTAGCCGACTGAGCCAGCGCGTGCTCTCTAAGTACAGCTATTTCGCCAGGCATCCTTGTTATTGCCAGATGTTATGCCTATAGAGGTAGGTATAGTATACCTTTAAATGCCGCATCGTGCTTTAGGTGGATTATCATCTCTGTTCTTAGTTATAATATTACAATAAATTTTGTGAGAAAAACTAAAGATTTTTTATTTTAAAAAATTTAAAATTAAATTTTTTTTAACAAAAAAGTATTATCATATAAGAAAGAGTACATCATGTCATGTATACCTGTTAAATGTCGAATCATTCATAAATACAATAATTTTTGATTTACTGCCATAAATGTAACCGATTTATCTATGAAAACTACTAATTAACTGTCAATTATTTTTGTTAATATCTCTTCCCACAAAAAATTTCCTATTTCTGAAATTTTTTCTACTCTTACTTAAATAAATAATTTATTTTCATTTTTGCTTCTTGATAAAGCCACCTTTAATTGACCATGAGAAAATAAGGATTTTTTTTAATACCAACCAACATTATCGGAACTTTGACCTTAAGATTTGTTCAGTGTCATAGCAAATACCATAGAAATTAAAATTTGTTGGCAATACAAAATGAAAGATAATGTTGAGAAGTTTTCTACGACTGAAGTTATCCTTGAAATGAAGACTCCATTTGCAGTTTTTTTCTCCAGATACTATACTTATTTTATATTATACTGTTATAACTTTGTGATTCGTAAGCGTGTTCTATTACACAGTCCACCCGATATACTCAAATTTTTGAGTAACATCACTGTTGTACTCATTTTTAGATTTCGTTTATAATGTAGTACTCCTTCACGAATGTTGCTCAATATTTTCACCAAAAAATTTAAATGAATGTTTTCATCTTATTCCTCAACTTCTATATAATTTGTTTTATCTGTACTATAGAAAAATTTAATTTCTTTAGTTTATTTCTTAAGAATCTTACTATTTTAATAATTGGTGTACTCGTTATGTGATGTTAGTATAACACTATTCATCAAACAACTATGGATGTTAAATAACGTTTAATGTGATTTAAGTTTGTTTTCAGCTTCAAATCAAAAACTAAAAACTATGGACTACAGTCTCACACTCCTTCACAGGCTGCGGGACAGCAGATAGTGCAACTATTTGTTTGTTTAACAAAAATTAAAAGTAAGGAAGAAGTAGAGTGTTGAATATAATATCCAGATAAACTTACCTTTCTTTCCGCTAATTATTGATTCTGATGGCCTGCACTTCCTTTTTCCATCGATTTATAATTATTTATTTTTTTATTTATTTATTTGTTATTTATTATTTTATAATAATTTAAATTCCTTTTCCAATTAGTTTTATATCACTTTATTTTATATTAATAGTATACATATAAAATAAAACAGAAAAGGAAAAAATAAACGGAACGTCTGGTTAATCTTATAAAATTAATTATTACTTCTGCACTTGATGAGCGGCAGCGGGCTACTAACTAAAACGCCGCGCAAAGAAATGCACCTTGCACGAATTTTTAGTTAAACTTCTTTGTCTTACTTGCTATGGGGCCGGTACTTGCTGACTTCATGTGTTTAGGCTTCATGGCTCGCTTCGGTTGTCACTTGACACTTCCAAGAGCTACGAAGTTCACAGTCAGCTTTGCTAGGCGACGACTCTCGTTGAGTATGACTCTGTAAAGAGTCTTAAAATTTTATCATTGGGAATGAAATATAACAGGATAAAATAGAATGAAAATAAAAATTTATTAATTTACGCAAGTCGTCACCTAACAGCCTCCCCTTCCTAAAACTATTATGGTCTTCAGTGAATATATTGTATTATATTATTTTATTGGTTTTTTTTTTTTTTTTTTTTTTTTTATATTTTCATCTTATAAGGAAACATTTATGAGTTACATAACATTAATATTTTACAATAATTTTTATAGTAATGTAATAAAGTATTAATTTACAGAATTATTACATTTGTTTATTCGGGACTGAGAGTAAGGGAAGGAATGGACTCGTGAATATTACGTATTCTTTTTCTTCTTGGCCCTTGATTTTGTGTTGTTAATTACAAGTCTATTAAGTGCATCAAGATTTGCTGACACTCCCATCTCAAGGCATAGTTTATAGTGCCAGTCGTATTTTACCAAGTTGATATTTTCCTGGCATGATGGGCAGATCTTATTTAATTTCATTTGTGTTTTGCACAGAAGACTGTGCACCTCAAGGTGGCATTTGGATGTTAAATTTCCACACGATGAATGTGTTATAATTTCACGGTTTTTTGGCGAGTCTTTTTGGGAGTAATTCGCCCCATACATTTTAAGTCCTTTGAGGGCCCTTTTCGTCGATTCTTAGTTACAGTATGTAGCGAAGCTTAGGTATAACTGTCTTCCATCGTCGCGTTTGACATCTAATGGGTAGTAGTTTAAATGGCTCAAAGGGCCAAAGGTCATTAACAACCGGGTGTATTTATCCGGATTCATAATGGCCGGTACCTTAGATACTACTTTTCGTGGAAGTGAGTCATTGTCTTTTGAATCGTTATTTATTTTGATCGTGTTCTCTATTTCTGGGTTTTTTGTGATAACATTTTTTAACTGCTGAGTTATGCAATACACTACTATCTGGCGCATGTTTTCTGCCCACTCAGCGGATCCATACGTTATATGAACAGGAACAATATCTTCCCGTGTTTGTTTTTTGGTTGAAAAATGAATATCTTCTATTGGATATTTGTTTTCGAAAAGTTCAATAATAAAATTTGTGTTAAAAGGTTTTTTTAAAATGACGCTTATTTGAGTCCCGGTACGATTCACTTTTACAAATCGTAATATTAGACTAAGCTCTTCTTCGTTAATTTTTTTAAAGGTTTTGACTTCCGTCGTTGATTCTACATTCTTAGCTGGTGCTTCGATGTTTTGTGAAGATGATTTGTCTTCTATTTCTATGATTGTTGTATCATTTAAGGTTACTGCAGCAACTTCTGCATCGCATAGTTGGTAATATTCGACTTCGTAGCTGGTGTATGGAGCCGAACAAAGCTGTTCTTCTAATGATAACATCGGACCAAATTTGTTAAGCGATGTTTCCAATTAGCGCTTGTCAATTGGTTCTTCGGTCATTATGTTTAACCAACGTCCATTTTCCGATATATTGTGGACCTTGACTTGTCTTTTATTTGGCAAGGGAACAGGTGCCATTAACTTTGCTCAATTTCTCTCGTCCGATACATTCAACAATGAGTCGAATAGCTCCTGTAGCATTGGCGCTGCATTTAGGTTATCAGCCGCTAACGCTGCCTCCCGTGGTGAAAGGAATGCCGCTTTGTAACTTGAGTACCCCATAGCACAGGGTTCCCGTTCGATGGACCTCACTATCCCGAAGTTTTCCAGAATTTTTTTTAGCATTAGCCTAATATAATCCCCCTGCAGCAGTATGCTAAGTTGGGATCCATCAGCCATTGCTTCTATGATATTAGCGTCTTGTTTGTCCATTGTGTGTGTAATTCTGCAAGCGTAAATATAATGGATGTTGCGAGGATCATCACTTGATACTGTACATGTATGAGTGTTTTTGTAGTGTATTTCGTGTTGTTATTGTTCGTAAGTGATGTATGGAATGCAGATATGAGAATAAAATTAGGTTTATGAAACTATTGGATAATGGGTAGGGAATACATGGATAGATACAATTATTACTTATTATGCTATGCCGAAATATTTGCGTATTTGTAATACAATTAAATAAGTAGTTTTAATACATTCTAAAGCTTAATATTACAAAAGAGGAGAGAAAAAAAAATTTTGATAATAGAGTAACATGCAGCTAAAATAGAATACAACATGCGCTTTTAAATTGAAAGCCTGATTATGATTATTTTTATAGTTACTATATTTACTTATTTATGTTTATATATATATATATATATATATATTTTTTTTTTAGTTTTACTAATAATAAACGTACTTCATATAAATCCTACAGATAAAATTAAAAAATAAAGTGAAGTTAAGAAGAAGGAATACGTAAAAGAAAAAAATTGATTTCACAAAGCTTAAAGTTAAAATCTTAGAACTAAGTGATGTGTGTTTGACGTAGAAGGTGGCTAGTTAAATAGTAGGGTTCAAGTATTGGGTTCATTTTCTGCTACTTGTGATTTTTTCTCGTAGATCAACGGTTTTGGTAAGGATTGACTTCGTTTCTGTAGTTTGTGTACAGCGTTGTCTTTTGCTCTTTTGCATGTAATCACATGTATGTGGTAGGTCATTAACTCAACTTGTTGTTGACATAATTGGTGAGTCAATTTTCGGTTCATTTTGTATTTTGTACTCCTTTTAATTGGTTCAGCATATTTCGTGCGATATTTGGGTTCATCGTTCTGCTATGCTAAAATAGCGCTTTTATGATCCATGTATTTTACATATCCTTGGGATAATCTTCCCCGCCGATCTCTAACGGCAAAACAATATTCTAGGGTGCTAAATTAAGAGAAATGATTAAAGAAATCTCTTTCCCTTTTCTTTTATTCTATATCCCATGGCAGAAGACACATAAGTCTTTTTGGATCAATGTTTGGTGTAATATTGTCGTTTCTTGATGGTGTTGGTGAAGAGATCTTTTCTGCTTGACAAATAGTGGATTTTATCTTAAAAGGAAAAAGTGGTTGAACTTCTTCTCCTGTATTTAGTGTTTTATCAGTTACTTTAGTAAATTAATCACTATTGTATTCGGCGGTTGAAGTTTGATGTTCATAACTATGTAAATCCGTAAGTATGTGCATTTCCTTAATATTTCCTTTATTTTTTAATTGTTCGATAACTTCATGTAAAGGTTGGTTAATGTTGACTCTAGTCTTTATTGTTATTTCATATTCGGGGTTAATTGTTCTACCTGGGAGGAAAATAGTATCAAATTACTATTGATTTATGAGTCCATTTCCAGTTTTTGGGGTGTATGGCGTGAGAGTATCTAACTCCGTGTCTTTATTATAGGTCTAGCTTTAGATGATTTAGGTACTTTTTGTTTTTCTTCAATTTCAACATACAGTTCAGTTGGTTCGTGTTCATTTGGTTCTTGTTTTATGGTTACTCGGGGTTCTGCGTTCAGTGGGTTGATGGTACGTTTTATAAATTTTTCCAAGACACTACGTTTCATAATCTTCTTGAAACAGCCTCTTGCTTTGCTGATGAGTATTGCTATTATAATCATAATAATAATAGCTTCAATGACATTTCGTATTAAAGAAAAAAGCGAAGTTCGTTTTTCCTCCAACTTTCGGGTCCGTATCTTCTCCATTTGATTTATTATATTTTGTACATTTAATTCTTCATATGTCCATGCTTGTTCATTAAAGTTTAATTTTTGAATCGATTTTATAGCGTAATGGAAGTCATCAGTGTCTTTTTAGGGTTAATGTAGTACTGTTAAGTTCAAGTTCAATTCTACCTGATAGATATATTGTATTTGAGTGATAATCTTATGTTCACTGGTTAAGGTTAATCTGTGAGTTTTTTCCGTACATCCATCATTCATTTGTAGAAGACCTATACCTTTTACTCTTTCTCGTTGATCCATTCTATTAGGACAGATAATGTTCAATTGTTCTTCATTGGGTGTTGAGAATAACCATGAACTATCAGCTGGTAAATAAATTCATTGGCTTTCGGTTTTCAGCGTAAACATAATTTCACAGTATTTAAATACTTCTGGTCCAGGTCGTAATAACATAAGAATTTCACATTTGTTCATAGAATAGGGTTCCTTCAGCGGTTCCATAGCCGAGCATATATAACCATATACCGTCGTATCGCATTAGTTAAATGTAACTTCGTTAAGTCGTAAATACGAATTATGATCTGCTGCTACTGCTAGGTAAGGGTGCGACGGTTTTATGTAGGCAGATCCATTTTGTCCAGATTGGGGTATCATGACTGGATGTAGTCTATAAAGATTGTAAGGGGTTCGATCTACGAGTGGCAAATGTAATATTACCATGGTTCTATTTTCTTGATGTACAACATCTTATTTGCTTAGGGTGCTTATTTTGCCAGCATAAAGGTTTTTTATTGGTGCTACAAATTCTAGATTTCCCGCAAGGTTCTTTACATCCCGGGCTACTGTTCTAAATATGTTTGGAGAAAATAGCTTTGGATGTGCTTGACCTCTTTGTAAATCATGCAAGATGTCAATCAGATCTTCATGGGAACGAATAATGTGATCTAGGGTAGCCTCAGTTCTTCTAAGGTATGCTGACAAATGAATCAGATATCTGTCAAGAGTAAAATCCTGTCCTGAAGTCAATATATCAGCAACTTGTTTTAAAATATGCTCATGGCGTTTCGTGGTATTGTATAGTTCTTCGAATGCGGCTGCAAAAATATGGCTATTTTGTTCGTACAATTTAATATATTCTTTTTGATTGGTATCCAAATTGTTGATGTTAGTGTTTATAACGTTAAAATCATCTTCTGTAACTAAGCCGTAAAGTCCTTTAGCAATACTCCCAATAATTCCAAAAGGTATCAGTCTTTTTGCTCGTATGCTGGGGGGTGGAATAATGTTATCTCCTGCATGGATTCCCACAGTATTTATTATGTTCAAAAGTGTTGCTTTGAGGTTTGTCAATCGCTTTATTTTTAAATTCAAGAGGTCCATTTCCATATAGCGAGTGCAATTAGAATAACCAAACTGTACAATACAATATCGAAAAGTTTCGTTTAATCCTTGAGTAGGTGTTTGTTCCAATATGAATTTATTAACATCCAGCCATATCACAATCTTCCAATCGGCTCTCTTAATTTTTTTTATACCGATTCGTTCGCAGTATATTCCAGTGTTTGTTTCAAGTGGTTCTATGCTATAGTTGCCATGATTAGCATAGTTTAAATCTGCTCGGCCTTTGAACGCTATTGTCATTAAGATGGCCAATATAATCTGCATCGTTGTGTTTTTTCTCTGGAAGACATGTAGAATATGTTTCTTACAAGATATTATTATCGGATAACTAGCTTTAATTTATCTGTATGTTTGCGTATGGTTTTACCATTGGCTTTTTCAAGTAACACATTATTTCCCTCTAAAACTGTTCTTACCTTTAGGGGTTCATTGTAAAAGCGATCAAATTTATGGGAACGCACTTCTTTCTTTACCCAAACGTAATCTCCTGGCTTAACATTTAGAGGCTTTAATTTTTTATCATATCTTGTTTTTACTTGTACTTTCATCTTTATTTGTTGATTTCCTGCCGCAATTTGCATTTCTTAAAGTCGTCTTATAAAATCTTGTAAATATAGTGGGTATGTTCGTAATCTTTCATCTTTAGGTATCTTTAAGGGCAACCTCGCTACTCTCCCAAATACTAGTTCATAAGGCGTAAAATTTGTTGCTGTATGTACACTTGTGTTATACGTGAAAGCTGCAAATTTTGCTAAGTTGTCCCAGTCATCACATGTTTCAGAGTAAGTTCGTATAAAGTCAGCTAGGGCAGCATGACTTCGCTCTAGTGATCCGTTTGTTTGAGGGTGGTATGCTGATGTAGTTAGATGATTGGTTTTGAGGGTTCTTATGAGTTGTTCCAATAAATTAGACATAAATGTAGCATGTCTATTTGATAGAATTGCTCTAGGCGCACCATAAACTAATATTAGATTTTGTACGAGTGCATCGGCAAGAGTGCTTGATCTTAGGTCTGGTACAGGGACTTATATGATATATTTAGTCAAATTACACTGCATGGTCAGCAAATGGCAATTACCATTTGGTGTTATTCTTAATTCACCAACGGTATCGATGGAAACCTTATCGACAGCTTCAATAGGTGTATCTGTAAGTACCAAGGGTTCTCTTGTTTTTAGCCGTTCAATTTTTTTCTCTTGGCACTTGCTGCATTTATGTACATAATTGAGAATATCATTTCTCATTCCGGGCCAATAAGCCCGTTCTCTTATTTTCTGGTAAGTTTGGTTTATTCCCTTATGTCCTCCAACAGGGCTGTCATGTAATGTTTGTATTATTTCATTACGTTCTTATATTTTCAAAAAATCAACCTTACCGTAACAAACAGTAATTTGTATGGGTGTTTTATCAAAAATTGTTAATAACGTTTCTGTTATCAATCCAGGTTCTAATTTGTCTGTAAGATCTCCCCTTCTTGAAATTCAGAAGGTTTTAAGATTTCATCTCAATAATATTTTTTTAAGTGATTTAAAAGCTTTTGTAAGACTTTCTGAAGATACTATATCAGTCGACGTTTCATTTATAACGATTGATAGTATATTATGTCCTCCATAAGGTGTTATTAAAATTTGGCCAACTCTTGGTTTCTTCGATTTCAAATAGCTAAAGTCCAGTGCACCTATCGATCTCAACAGCCTTGAGACAGATGTGACTGGTTGACAATCCTTGCTAATAAAATGAACTATATTGTCTCTTTTGTATGTAAGGCAATATCTGGTGGTAATGACATTGTTTACTGGCTTAGCTCCATTTTCGTTCTTATAATTATCAGTACTACTGTTACTATCGCTAAGACTTACATACACTTTTCCGTGCTGTTGTTTGTATCGATTAATGGGTTGAAAAGAGTATAAGTCCGATAGTAACATGAAATCAGGTGCAATAGTTCGATTCCTTGATTTATTTTTACTGCAGTTTATTTGTTTGTTGTTTTCATTAAAGTTATCCGGGGTTTCTTCTGTTATTTGTTGCAAGTCCGGCACTTTAGATCGTCTGTTTTTTGCAGTAGCAAAAGTACTCGTTTGTGTCGGTGTGCTAGAACTTAAGGGTATATTTTCCTGAGTACGTGGGGTAATTGATAATTTTCCACTTGTCCTATATTTTTTTAAAATTTCTTCTTCATCGAATAGGGGTTCAGGACCTGTTGTACGTCTATATATATCCGCAATTCTTTCATCTAATACAGAAGCATTAAAATTATCAGGATCGTAGGTGCCCATTTCGGTTAATATGTCTTGAATTTCGAGGTCCGGTTTATCTCCATCAGAAAATCTAGTTACTGATAAAAAATCGGCCTGTTCGGGCTCGTTATCGTTGTTAGACTTGTCCAAATATTCTTGAAGGCTTTGGTTAAATCTCTTTGTAAACTCTTTTATTTCTTGATAAGTAACTTCATTAGTATTATTTGTCGTAGTTTTAGATTGGTCTTCAAAAACGTCATCATTTGAACTCTCGCTAAGTGAAATTGGTGTAACGGAAATTTCAGTATTTGTCATGTCTGAGTCTGAATCAGTATCCTTATTTGAGTCTACTTCTGTTTCAGTCAGTTCTTGCCGTAATCCACTTCGTCTAGGGTCATATACTGGTATTTGAGTATCTTCTCTTGACGATTTTTCAGTATCGCTTGGGTCATTTTTGGAGAACATACTTGTTCTTGACGATGCACCAAGGTAAATTATATCTCTAACTGGTAATTGTGTCATTTCCTCATTTTTGGAACTATTATGTTTTATTTCTGTAGTTTCTAAATTTGTATCGCTAGCGTGTGATGTTAAGGCTACCGATTCTGAAAAATTCACTTTAAATGAGCTAGAATCTTTTGATGTATTTTTAGTGACATTTCTTAATATATTCGGTTGAGATGTAGATGATTTCTGTGGCTGTGGAAATGTTTTTGTTCGGGTTCTTTGAGCAATCACACTATGATCTTATTTCGGCCGTCCTTTGTTTGTTTTTGAACCAAGGGGTCGTCCAGGACCCTTAATTAACTTAGGTTCATCTGGTTCTGATTTTGTCATGCTTCTTGGTTTTGTTACTCCTATTATTTCCTTCGAGGTTGTTGGCAATGCTTTAGATTTGATCGTCATTAATTTGGGTGCTCTTACTATTCCTTTCCTCTGACTTTGTAATTCTGTTTTCTTCTTTTTCTCTATTTTCTTTCGACCCATCATCATAACTCTTAGTAATGTTTATCCGTTGTTTATATTATTTTCTGCATAAAGAAATGGTCCTACTGGGTTTCTAGATAAGGCATCAGCGTTGGTATTGAGTCTTCCTGGTTTGTATTTAAAAGTGTATTCATAATCGGTGAATTTAAACATACAGCGCATCAAACGCTGACCTGGGTCTTTTCTTGTATGCATCTAATTCAATGACTCATGATCGGCTACGAGAACGAATTTATTTCCTAATAAATACGAACGAAAGTTATGCATTGCATATAGTGCGGCTAGACATTCTTTTTCAGTCGTGGAATAATTCATTTCAGCTTTATTTAAAGTTCTTGAAAGGTAAGCGACAGGATGGTCAAACCCATCTTTTTCTTGACTCAATACCGCTCCAATTGCATAGTCAGATGCATCTGTTGTTAACTTGAATGATTTACTAAAGTCGGGGAATTGTAAAATAGGCTCTTGGCATAGGTGATTCTTTAGTATTTGAGAACTCTTTTCCTGCACTTCAGTCCATTCAAATTTTCCTCCCTTTTTTAATAAATCTGATAATGGTTTAGCTGTTTTTAAAAAATCTTTAATAAAGCGTCTATAGTATCCTGCTAGTCCTAAAAATTGTCTTACATTTTTCATAGTTTTTAGTTGGGAAAATTCTCTAACGGCTTGTATCTTTTTAGGGTCTGGTTTAATCCCTTCTTGACTCACTATATGCCCAAGAAATATTACTTCTTTTCGCAAAAATTCAACTTTATCTGGTTGGAGTACCATGTTCGCTGATCTTAACCGATCAAAAAGTAACCTAACTTTACGCTCGTGATCTACTAGATCTTTTGCGTAAATAATAATATCATCTAAATACACTAGCATTTTAACATTCAATAAGCCTCTCAATATGAGATCCATTAGTCGTTGGAACGTGGCAGGTGCGTTTTTCAGGCCTTCGGGCATTCGTCTATATTGGTAATGTCCATGGGGTGTCGTAAATGCTGTTTTATACTTATTATGTTCATCCATGGGAATTTGTTGGAATCCACTTGCCAAATCAAAAACTGAAAAATATACGGCTTCTCCCAACTGGTCCATAATATCTGCGATATTAGGCAATGGATATGCATCACCAATGGTCTTTTTATTAAGTTCTCGGAAATCAATTCCTACCCTCCATCTTGGGTTTCCCTGGCTATCAGATTTTTTAGGGACAATCCAAAGAGGTGAATTATATGGTGATGACGAAGGTTCAATCATTCCATCGTTAATTTTCTTTGCTACGTGTTCCTCTAAAACTTTTCTATGTACTGGTGGGTGACGATATTGTTTAGTGTTGATAGGGTTGTTATTTTCCGTCGGGATTTCGTGTGCGACGAGGTTAGTACACGGTAAAATGTCTCCTGATAACAAAAAGACTTCTGAGAATTCAGAAATCAATTGAAATATTTGGTCTCGTTCTTCCAAGTTTGAATGACCGGTGCGCAAGAGTCCTTTTAGGTCGTTTATTCTATCTCGTTTATTTTTAACAATTGGTCTTTCATGTTCGCTGCTTGTATCGGGATCAAATTCAGGTGCAATGTATTCGAAAGGTAGGATTTATCTTGGGTCTATTTCAATCGTAATATCATCCTTATGAGTATTTATTGCCATAATATTACATTGACCGTTCTCATTTTTTACTATTCCTTCTCCTAAATATATGTTATTACACCCTACATCTATTCGCAGTAAGTATCCTTCAGGTAAATTAGTATTAATTAAATTAATTTTTACTATTTGACGTGTTCGAGCCTTAATCGTATATTTAGTTGCTTTACTGGTGTTTTTTTGTTCCTCATTAGGGCAATGTTCTACACTAGGAGTATTTTTATTCTGTTCAATGGCATGGGGGTGGTCGACTAATTCATTATTTTCACTGTATATCCCACTTTTATCAGTTTTATTATCAGTGGCCTTCATAAGATTTTCACCTCTTTCTGATAAAATCAATTTATCAAACTCATCTCGAAAATGAAAATCAGCTTTTATGTCTCCAAATTTTTCGTACTTAGGTATATTTGATCTTTCGGGTGGGCCTACGATGTATTTGTCATGAAATTTCTGTTGGTTTATTTTATGCTTAAGGCATTCTGTCTCTTTGTTAGTATCAAGGATCGTAGCTGAAATTTGATTTTCCTGTGCTTGTTTTTTGAGTTTTATGGTTTTTTGTTCTTTTTCATCTCTTTTTAATTGCTCTATTTCCTCAAGAGTTTTTAAAAAAGGGATGGGGTTCATTACGTCATTATCTAGTACTATAATATTATGATAGTATGATAATGTGGCTCGTCGTTCCTTACAAAAGTTTCGACCCAATAAACCGCCATCTTTGATCGGAAAATCGTTAGGGATCACATGAAAAATTGTAGGTTTTCTTTGTATGGTCATATACGTTGTTCCTTTAGTTAAAACTGGGTGAGGTATGATTCCAGTAAGGTTAATAATTTCACTAGTCTCTACTAGTGAATATGGGTGCAACTGATCTAATTTAATCAGATTTGTGGCAGCGCCATTATCGAGCATGAGTGTTATAAAGTGATTTTTCCCTTCTGGGATTGATAACCTTATGCTTGTAGGCTCGTCGTCTATGCCAAGTCCCTGGCAGGTACCAATGTGGATGTCTTCAATTCTGTTGCTATTTTCATTACCTGCGCTGAAACATTTGGTGTAGGGGTTGAATTCTGTCTTTGGGGGCTCACCTCCAAACGACGATTGGGGTGAGCCGCCTGAGAGTTTAAATGATGCGGCAAACGGTCGCCTCCTGGTTGGTATTGATTTTGAAAGTTCTGATTCTGATAGTTAGGATCAAAACTTTGTTGATTATAACTATTATAATTATTATTTCGGGAATACCTATTGTAATTCTGACCTCTGCCTCAGTATCCTTGATTATTACCAGGAATAAAATTAGCATTCCTTTGAGTGTAATAATCATTAGGATTTTCGTTATTATATCGTCCGAAATTATTCTGATAATAATTAGAGTTTCTCGATTGATTTTGAAAATTCCAATTTCTTTCCTGATTCTGATAATTTTTACAGTAATTCTGTCCATTATTTTGTTGTTGATATTGTCTATTATAATTTTGATAATCATTATACTGCCTATCAGCGTGATTATTCTCATTGTCGATCTGTTGTTCATTAACTTGTGCCATTTGATGTGATGAGAATAGTTGATCGGAATACCTATTCTGCTGTTAATATGAGTTGTTTAAATTATTTCTAAAGTCACTACGAGGTAGTCCTTGATATCGCGTATCCGGAATTATACCCGCTCTCATTCGGCTCTCCAATCTCAACGCGTAATGGAAGGCGTTGGCTAGAGAAGCAGGTTCTTTCGCATCTACCTGCTGGCTTATCATAGGTGCTAGTCCTTTTATGAACATGTCTAACGCCATGTCTTTTATAGGGGTCATCATATGTGCGTTGTATGTATTGCCTTTATCTTTCATCAAGGCTTTTTCAGCACCGCTCAGCAGTAGGTTTACATAATCATAATATTCACCAACCGATTGGCCTTGTCGTTGGCGCCCTTTCTGTAGCTGAGTTTGATAGTAAGCAACGGTTTTTCCTGTTGCATATTTTTTTTTTAAATGGGTTATAAATGCTTCAAGGTTTTCGAAATCTTGGCCACTTACGCTTATGCGTGCGGCACCTCGTAGATTTTGCAATACTGCTCTTTTATATAAATCTTTTTAATCATCTTTGACCCAGCTTTCTCCATTTCTAACATCTTGTATATAATCCTTCAGTGGAATATTTTTCCCATCGAATATAGGGATGGATTTAATCGCATGCTGAAATGAGAAGTTGGCATTGAGAGACTCCATCAGCGCTTCGGCTACTGTGATATCGGCATCATCGTTCCCATTGACCATTTTTTAAGTTGTATAATACCTCACGTGCGGTTTTTTTCTTCTCCTTTTTTTTTATTTTTTTTTTTTCAACTGTTTTTATTTTAATTTTTTTTTTTTTTATCCTTTATGTATGTAATACTAACAAAGAAAAATTATACTACTATTTTGTTTTGTTTCTTTGTTTTAGAAGAATATTCTATCAAATCCTTGACATTTATCGCAAAAGACATAAGAAATAAAGAAATAATTGTATGTATATATATTCATATATCTGTGTATTTATTCGTGTCTGGATGTGTATGTGTTTAATGTGAGCGTTTGCTTAACGCATGCAAATGCAATAAGTTTGCTTTTATTTTTATAGGTATACGATAAGTGTACTATATGTATGCCCAAAAACTAAAGTGAGAGAGTGTAATCGAGCACGCTTATATGACATCATCTGCTTTAAGCAAGGGAGTATACGGCGCAGGGATTTCTAATGTGGAATGTGTAGCTATACATACAAATTGCTACGCGAGCATCAGCTAGTGCGTGGTGTAATATTGAAGGGCTCTTTTTGTACGAGAGTATCCGACTTAACTGAACACTTTTTCCTCTTTAAGCAAGAATAGGCTCGACGGTCACGGTTTAAATACCGTATTAATAATTTTTTTATATATTCGTATGTATATGAGTAATCTCCTGCCTATGCGTTTATATGTTCTTGAGTGCCTTTAAGAAACTTTTTTTTTTTTTGCGAAAGCAATTAATTCATCAAATTGTGTATTTAATCGAATTTTAAAATTATCGCATTTCCGCTAAACATTAATTTCTGAATTATAAAAATTATTTTTTTTAAACGTACTTACTACTTGTTTTTGGATTTTTTTATTTTTTTATAAATTACCGTTTAATGTATCACAGTTATAGTAATTTTGTAACCGATTATTAATAAAATCTACTTTTTTTTCTAGAACGTTTTTCTCTCTTACAAGCTCCTGTATAAACAATTTTCTACCACTTCTCTTACCTTTTTTATTACTCGCAAAATTATTCGTTGAAGGTTTCATGAAATATTATTTTATAAACAATCGTGGGTATATAAGTAAAATCATTAATTATATTAAATCTTTACTCCGTTTTTTTAAGAATTCTTCTTCTACTAACACTATTTCGTGCAAATATGTCTGTGTGTATGTATTTGTTATTTTGATAGACCGCTTTGAGTAGCAGATCTAGGGTAAAGAGTGTCCGCTATTTCAGCAGGACTAATGGGGATGAACCGCTCTGGTTAGCAGATTCAGGGTAGAAAGAGAAAGACCGCTCTGGTTAGCAGATCTCGGGTATAGAATGTCCGCTATTTCAGCAGGACAAGAGGAATGAACCGCTCTGGTTAGCAGATTCAGGGTAGGAACAGTGTATTTGTTCTGTCTTGTCAGCGTGTAGTATAAGAGGTCACTATTTTCTTATTTTTCTGTGATCATTTAAAACACATTATTATATTATAACTTATTTATTTTTTTGTTATTTTAACGACAGTTAACTCTTATTTATTTTTCCGTTTATTTATAAATGTAGTATTATATTTATTATTTTCTTTTTTTTACTTTATTTATTTATTTATTTTTTTTTTTAGTTATAACAAAATATTGCATATACCATGCTATCCGCAAAAGCACAGCATATACGATTCCGCGCTCAGTGTACTATATGGGGTATTACGCGTCATTCATTAACATGCTTCATTGAATGGTGTTTGGTGTTTCTTAAGAGAAAGATAGGAATAAGAGAATGTATAATAAACAAACAAATAGCTAGAGACCATAAACCACGCTCTGCTACCAATTTTGTTAAATAATGTTTAATGTCATTTAAGTTTGTTTTCAGCTTCAAATCAAAAACTAAAAACTGTGGGCTACAGTCTCACGCTCCTTCACAGGCTGCGGGACAGCAGATAGTCCAACTATTTGTTTGTTTAACAAAAATTAAAAGGAAGGAAGAAGTAGAGTGTTGAATATAATATCCAGATTAATTTACCTTTCTTTTCGCTAATTATTGTTTCTGATGGCCTGCACTTCCTCTTTCCATCGATTTATAATTATTTATTTTTTTATTTATTTATTTGTTATTTATTATTTTATAATAATTCAAATTCTTTTTCCAATTAGTTTTATATCACTTTATTTTATATTACTAGTATACATATAAAATAAAACAGAAAAGAAAAAAATAGACGGAACGTCTGGTTACTCTTATAAAATCAATTATTACGTCTGCACTTGATGAGCGGCAGCGGGCTACTAACTAAAACGCCGCGCAAAAAAATGCACCTTGCACGAAGTTTTAGTTAAACTTCTTTGTCTTACTTGCTATGGGGCCGGTACTTGATGACTTCATGTGTTTAGGCTTCATGGCTCGCTTCGGTTGTCGCTTGACACTTCCAAGAGCCACGAAGTTCACAGTCAGCTTTGTTAGGCGACGACTCTCGTTGAGTGTGACTCTGTAAAGAGTCTTAAAATTTTATCATTGGGAATGAAATATAACAGGATAAAATAGAATAAAAATAAAAATTTATTAATTTACGCAAGTCGTCACCTAACAGTGGATGTCAGAAAACATTCAAAAACATACATCATTTAATATCCTATTTATAGGTATGTCATAAGTTATTATTTTCCGTTTCCCAATTTCCAATAGTAGTTTTAAAAATAAATAAAAAAAAAAAAAGTATTAAAACGATTATTGATTTCTAGTTTTAAAATTCAAACAAGTTCCAGAAAAATAAAAATTTAGTAGTTTGTTTAATTGTCATTTTTTCTCTTACAATTTTTTATTATTTAGAGAATCTGACAAAAATCACCTCCTTAAATAAATAATTAATTTTTAAAATATTTTTGAGCATTACATATATTTTTTGATTTACTTTAATTTATTGACAAAATAAATAATAAATACAGAACGCTGATGCATGGCAGCTAAGTTCAGCAGAGTTTATTACATAAAAGTCATACACGAGGACAGAGCTGTCGAGTCAAAAAGATATGATGGCGGCCGTGCTGGCCTGACTCGGCGTTTTTCTTTTACTCTCCTCTTTTGACCGTTGATGAGCAGCCCCGGCAGCATGCCGGGTCTTCGTACAAGTGGCTGAGGGGGCAAGACGGCAGCAGCCACGAAATAGAAATCATTAACTCACCCGCCTCGTCTCGTAAACGATTTCAGCTTTCACCCACCAGACTTGACGGGAGCTGAACAATTTCTCTTAATTCTTTTTTTTACTTGAATTGTAAAAAGGCACTCTCTTCATCTTCAAGATTCATAGAAAGTCTCAAAGTTCTATGACTTGTCATCCCCTTTATAAGCAAAATTGATGCTATGCTAGTTCATGCCTTTTCCAAAATTTCTTGATTTTAAGAAATAAAAAAAAATAAATTAACGTTCTATATAAATAAGGTTTTTCCAAACATCTTGGATCATCTATAAAAAAAAGTTTACTTCTTTCGCAAATACTGTATGATATATTTTTTTTTTCTTGTCACTATTTAAACTTTTATACATCGAGTTAAACATTTCTTTACTCAAATGAATTTCCATATTAGAAACTATAACAGCAAAGTATTATTTAAAGATGACATCTATCTTTTTATCATGGTCAATGAAACCCTTTGCAATTGCAGTACCTTCAAAACTATTGTATGTTATTTCCTTATATGTTTTAACAAAGTTGAGCCACTTACTTTATTTTATACAAAATAAAAAAACAATCTTTTATAAGTTTTAAGAGATACAGTGTTTAATCGACATATTGCAGTATTTTTTAAGACATTTTCTCTTATTTGCTAAATTTTTAATTTATTATTAAAAATGTAGTATTTTGGCTTGTTCACATACTTAATAGAATTTGTAAGGTCATTGTGTTTATTTAGTTTAAAATAAGCTGTTAACTGTGTTCCGTAGTTTTCTATAACAGTTTTAATATTTTTTTTTTCGAATTCAAGTTTTTGTTTGTTTTCAAGTCGAATAGCTAAATTGACAACTGTGTGACTTGTACCACAAATTTAAAACTCTTTCAATCTCCAAGCTGCTTTCATAGGACCTGCATGTCTAGCATAATTATAACTGTTGCGTGTAAACACAGCTGATCCCACCTGGATTGCCTGGTTCAAATTCAAAGGAGTGAGATATAGATATAGGGGGGGCTTTTACTGTATAGAGGGTTGGTTTAAGTTAAATTAAAAAAATAATTAAAAAAAACAAATAGTGATTAAAAATTAATTAGAATTAAAAGGAGAGAAAGGTTAACACAGTTAAGAACAACTAATTAATGGGAAAAAGCCTATGGCATAAAAAACCCAGATTTATTAAAAAACGAATTAGAATTAATACAATTGAAAAAAAACAGTTAAACTAATAATACCATTAACAATGGGACCAATAATAAAACTATGTTGTGTTGGTATGTGTATGTGTGAGGATGTGCGGGGGGACCTGGTGGTGACGACTCCCAGTGTGGGTGAGTTCAAGGCGAATGAGAGAGGAGTGATCTCCTCTGCGAACCGGCGGGCCCTGCACGGTCGCACGAGTCAGCGCAAGGCTGGTGAAAGCGGGCCGATGCCCAAAAATCGAAATTAACTACCACCTGCGGCAGCTTAGTAGTGATGTTATGTGAGTGGCGTATTCGGGTGAGGACCCTGATTCTGGAACGAGAAACGGGATTGAACGGATAAGACGTGGCGTGATGACAGCGGGATGACGAAATGCACTGAGTATGGTGTAACAGATGTGTGATTGGTGTAATAGATGTATGATTGGCGCAGGTAATGGTGTGATTGAATGCGGATGCGTGGATAGAAGTTAACCTTAAATGATGGTGGATATATGTAGACAGAGATACTGAGCGGATGATGATAGAGGTTGTAGGGTGATGGGACGTATGGATAAGCTGTTGGTTGATTTGAGGTGAAATAATTAGCGAGATGTGTATTGAGCAGGGCGCAGATGATGCAGATGGGATAAGCGTAGGCGTGCAGACGGGTGAAAAGGATAAGCCGAGAGCGATTGTAAAGGTGATTTCAAGTAGAGAAGGGTTGGATGGAGAACAGAAGAGTAGCACGAACGAGAGGAGAAAAGGTTGTGATGACGGTGAGGACGAGCAAGAGATCGATGGATGAACGATGATCAAATAAGAATGGAGGCTGTAGAGGCACAGACCTAGCACGACGTGTGCTTAATAAGATGTGATGAAGAAGCAAGTCATGAAAGAATGAGAGGTCGAGTTAATGAACGAAAGATGAAGATGAAATACAAACTAAATGAATTGTGATAAAAAAACTTAGCGTCTCGATGTCGATGTCCTGAGTCCTGGGGCTCGATGACAGTGGCAAAATCTCCTGCTGACGGTGCAGACTGCAAGCGATAAAAAAAAATACTAAGCGTGAAGATGCTTCCAATTCGGCAGGCCAAGCAAGAGAGAGCGTGCAAGCGAAAAGCAACTGTCAAGTCCTGAAGTCCTGCCCCTCCCGTCACCATGCCGATGGAACATGAGCCAATCAGCGACGGAGGTGGGCGCGCACAAGGCTCCAGAGGAAAATGAGGTGCGTGCGATTCTGGAATTCGGAACGAAAAGGAATTCGCTCAATTACGTCCTTCGACGGAACAACAACTGTTAATTTTATAAAATATTTCTTTGTCTTGGTCTTTAAATTTTCTGTATTTTGGTGTATGTTTGTCACTACCATTATGTATGAAGTCATAAATATATTTTATGCTCTAAATAGATGCACCGAATTGGACGTTGATATGACATTTATATTTCAACAAAAAAAATTTGTTATACAATACAACCACTGAATTCTCTACTTAAATTTCGTCTTTTTTCTAAAGTTCATAAACATAAAATTTAAAAGTATTATTTTTTCTTTTATATTCAGGGTTACCATTTGTTTGAAATGAAGTTACGTTTGTAAAAGATTTTGGAAAGTTTTCTGTACATTTTTTATCAATCATACAAGTACTTTGTTCTGTACAAGGTCCATCAAGCATGGGTTTAATCACTAGTTTTGTAAGTTTTGTACTACCGCAAGGGATTTCAGCTGAAACATTTGCATTAAATTATTAAGCTGTAATGATTATTTTTTAGGATGCAAAGTTATTAAAATGTGTGCATTAGGTAGACACATTTTTAGAGTTCAATGGTATAAACGTATGCTAATGCTTTACCAAATATGTTGTTTTTAATGATGTCATCGAAAACTTACACAATTTTTATAATAAATAATCTTACAATTATGTTTGGAATATCATTTAGAGTCATATTTTTATAAAATTAAGGTAAAATTAACGTCAATTATTGTTATTTAGGATGAAATGTTACTGTTTTAAACAAATCTGGTCTACCACATTTTTTCTTTAGAGACATTGCTTTTTGATAAATTTTCTGCATATCTCTTAAACTTCGAAATTATATCAATAGAAGTATTAAAAGATTTTTGATTTGTTCCTTTATCTCGATATTTTTAGAAATATTGGATGCACTATTAATCATTGCGTCTTGTAAGCCTTGATAACCTTTAATCCTTAAGTTTTTTTTATTATATTTCAAATAATTAAAACTGTTATATTCAATCACGGTGTAAAAATAAATGAAGAACTCTTGTATTAGCCGTCCCCCATATAATAGTGGATTAAAATGTGTTTCGTTAGGTCTGTAAAAAAGTCTGTTAAAATAATATAGTAGTTAGTTCATCACTATTACTTAGAAAATTTTTAATATGACCAGTACTTTATCCTAGATTATCTAGAGGAAAAAATAATACAAACATCATGGAATTGATAAAATAAGATAGTTTATTTAAAAGTATTTTTTTAAGATAGTTATCAATCAACTCTTCTGGGTACACACAAAGATCAAAGCTTTCTGGAAGTCCAGAGTTGAAAACTAAAAGCACAACATTCTACGGTCAATCGTTTATTGTATGTATGTTTTTGCTGGCCAGTTTTTCTTGCAAAAATCATTTTAAAATTTGGTAGCTTTTCTACATTTCTGATTTGATGTAAATATTTTTTTTTAATGCGTTCCAATTTTCCTTCATTATTTTTTGTCAAAGTTTCGATATGTCTTTTAGGAATCATACTGTTATATTAAGATTTTAACCTTAGATCAATAGCAATTTCATCATCATTATCATTGTATATATAGTTGACTCTTTTTTAGTATTTTATTAGGATTAGAATTTAATGTTTTTTCCTTAACATGAGAATATTGTCCTTGAATTTCAGTATTATATGCACCGCTTCCTTTTTGTTCTTTTTTTTCACTCATTAACGATGCAAAACTAATCACAATATTGTAGGACCTGATGAGAATTTTGAAATTTTTATTATAAAGTAAAAGCTCTTATAATTCTAAATTATATTTACTCAACGGACGAAGAGAAACGTTTCCCTTATGACAAGACGTCAACTTTTTTTTTTCTTGTGGCCAAACATCTGCTAAGCAATACATACACTTATAAGTTATTTCACCATAAAATGCAGGATTTACTAATAAATCATTATTTTTATTCAGAATACTATTTAAAATGATTTCTTGAGGTTTTTGTGCATAAGCACACAATCAGTAAGAGCTAATTTAGGAGTGAGAATAAAAACTCCAAAGTCAGGTGTTAGTTTGAGCAACGTTTCGTTGGTCTTAACGCCAACCTCATCAGGCTCAGTCTATATCGTTCAGACGATCGCTACAGACTACTATTTAAAATTCTGTTTAAATTCTTATTACTAAATGAAGAATTCATTTTTTTTATACTCAAAATTTTCTTAAATCTTAGATTCAATACATATAAGATTTTGTAGTCTTCTTCTGATACCACTATTGTAATAACACAATAACTTAAATACACCTGAATCCATAGTTCCTGAGAGTCGAGTATTCAATTTCAAATTATTTCGAAAATCAGTAAAATATAACAAGTTCATAGAATTTTGAGCAACAATTGTAACTTGTAGTTTTACTGTATCCACAAAACTATGTATTCCAATTTAAGTATTATAAGTTCCTGAGTTAATCAAAATTTCGGAATACTTTCGAAGATTTTTACATTCTTAAAATATTCATTCCCAACAATGACATCAACATAAAAGTCTTATTCTTTTTCAATATTTTCAACTATTATATGATTCATCAGAAGTTTTATTTATCGAATTCTTGTCTTGCAGATGTAGTTTTGTTGAGCAATTGGCTTAAGTTACTTTCTTTATCAATATTTTCATTACTTTTGTGACGGATTTTGTTTGTTTTCTGAATGATTCTTGTAGGATATCATCAATGTAATTTTTTGTTGGATTTACGAAATTTTACGTATGATGACTAGAATCAATAATTACTTGAAAAAATGAATTTTATTTGATATTACAATTTTAATTTTCAACTGTTTAAATATTGCTGTTAAAAAAATTTACCATAACGTGAACATCAAACACATCGTAGAAGATTTTGATTTTTAAACTTGTTTTAATAGTCCCATTTTTTGACATTATGGTAATATAATTCATTTTGGAATGTTGATTAAAGTATATTTTTAAGAAAAATCATACTATGAGCAGATATTGTAATATAATATTAAATATGTCCACAAAAATATTGTATGTACATGAAAATTTTAAATATTCATTCTTATACTTGGTAAGGAATACCGTAACAAATTGATTTTTACATGTGTGGTTTTCTAAATTCTCAGAAAAAATGCAATAAAAGTAATATACATAAATTTCAAATAATTTTAGATTAACAAAAATAAGCTTTTAACGTTCTACGCCGTGGGTTAGTGCTTAAAGCGCGCAGGAAAAAGTTTAAACATAGGGCCTGGCCCTTCTGCTGGCTCCGTGCGTGAACCCTGTTTTTTCAGTATGTTAAACAGATTTGAAAAATTGTACAAATTTTGATTTTTTTGTTTTCTGTTGAACTTTATACAAAAAGTAACTTTTTCAAAAATTTAACTAAAGAATTTGAGAAATAAAACCATATGTTGAAAATAACAAGAACAATGGGATAGTATGTATTTATATTTATTTTATCCATCTATGTACATGTTAATTCGACACATAGGAACAGTAAGTAGATGAACGTTATTGCCGAGTGCTACAGTATTTTTCTTTGAACGGTTTTTTTTTAAGTTGCGCACAAGACTAATTGGCAATGATTACTATGGTTGTTATAACATTTTTTATTGTAACTTTAAATTATTAAGCAAATAAGTACAATATGTCGTGAATTCATATGTGCCAAACGAAAGAATGTTTATACTAATGTATGATAAATAACCACAAAAAAGTAAGCGTGCCTATCTATCTGCCTTATGGGTGATATGGAAAAAGTAAGTAAAGGAGTTTTTTGGTTTTTTTTTTTTTACTTATTTATTTTTTTTAATTTAAGTGTGCGTTTTAACGTTCCAAATAACAATGTTCATAGGTATATATATATATATATATATATATATATATATATATATATATATATATATATATACACAAGAGAATACAATTTTTAAGGACCTCAAGTAACAACAAAAATGAAGGTGTAGTTATTAAACAATTAAGTACTGGAATTTCCAATAAACAAAGCAATCAACCCAAGAAAGAGTAATATTTTTTTTTTATTTCATGGTATGCATCGAAAAACAGCAGCGTAAGACGTTTTAAAAAAAGGGTGGGGGGTGTAGTCATATCCAACAACGTAAATATGTAATAAAGAGATATTTTAACGTAATGCAACTTAATATACCATCGAACTTTCCTCCCTTATAAGCTACCTTTGTTCAAAAAGTTCTCATTTATAATATTATTCATTGTTATCTAGACATAAACGGATGAAACAGAAGTAACACGAATTGATGTTATTAAAAAGTTGACAGCAGGTGTAGACAGATATAAAAATAATAATACGTATCTTATTAAAGTACTTTTACAATACATTATAAGTTTTTACGGGAAAGGTGTGAGCAAATAATCCTATATTTACAATTTTATTACATATTTTCACGAAAAAATATAAGTTCTTATAAGAGCAGTGCGGGGGTGTTAAAAAGACACTTGAAGCTAAGAGCGAAGTGCGGGATAAGGGTGTGGGAAAAGGTTACACATTTGTTATTAGATAATCATCACCGTAGAATATAAATAATTTTCCTTTATTTTGTGGAAAGAGGGGTCCTGGAAGTACGGAGGGCATCAGAAAACAAGATAATGATAACGTTTTCTGAAAATATTCTAAGTTTTTATAGAAAGTAGGGGAGATTTTGGCACCATTAAATGCTTTTGGGGGGAGTGGGGTATGTAGGGTGTTTTTACACGTTTTTGTTGTTTAAATTTTACAGACAAAACTAAAGAATTTTTTCTTCATTCGTGAGGAGGCTGTGGAAAGCCGTAGGTGGATCATGGGTGGTGAAGGGTGCGAAAAGATCTATTAAAATAACTTTGCATCATAAGAATATATAAATATATATATATATATATATATAGCACGCGGTGGCTCAGTCGGCTACGTCGTGGATAGGCACGCGGGAGACCGTGGTTCAATTCCCGGCCAGTGCGACTTATCGGGCAAGTACCTCTGTGATTTTTCACATGGGCTTTTTCACCACGCAATGCTCCTCGAGGAGGGCTTAGGCGACCTTCTCGCAGCAAAAATTGCCTAATCTCCTCCTACTCCCCTCCCACCAATGGGAGGCCTCCCATCCCTTTGCTTGTTCCTCTCCAAAGTGCTAAGTGCCCTTAGTAGTGCACTTTATGGAAGCCGGACGTAGAGCACTCTAATATATATATATATATATATATATATATATATATATATATATATATATACAGTACAGTGCTGCTACTTCCAGGTGGCAGATAGTTTGATAAGCTGGCCTCTATACTATACATATGATACATTCACGTGCATAATGCAAGTGACTGAATATCGCTGCATGCATGTGTATGCATGTAAGTAGCGAGAGCTGCTTAGCTACTGCAGCTATTAATTATTGCAACAAACGTTTACATGCACAGACAATCATATGTAAATGTATCTGTAGTACCTGTATAATAGTATGTGCCACCGTACAGCATCTGCTCAACCGCATGGAAGTAGACAGAGCTTCAGTAATACTACTACATATACAGATAGCAGTCTCTTCTCTCTGAATATAAGGCTAACGTCCCTATTTATGGAACACTTCTTTATGTATGAAACACAAAATTTCATGTATTTGTTACGCAAAATAATTGATAAAAAAATTATGGTGGTTGTATATTTCACTTATCTTCATAAATTCAGAAGGAAAGTTCCACTATACATACAACAAATGACCAATTTTTAAGGTAATTTCATGAAGAGAGACAAAGTGAAACGTGACACATCCTTATAACTGAACATATTATGGTACTAAACTTCTAATTTATATCATTCGAATAAACAGAAAAAAAGCCAAAACACTTTCTCTTACAATTATACAAAAGTGGTATATCAGGAAAAATACTTCAAGCATCTTAAAACATTATAGTTAATTTGTGTTTTAAAAAAAGTTTCATCTGTAGAAACATAATTCTGAAACAATAGGTACAGGATTGTACTATTATGTACATTTTAATAAAATCTCTCTGCAAACAAAGTTATTTAACATTCAAAAACCATATTAAAAAAAAAATAGTAATGGTAAATTTATAGTGCTCTAGTGAAAATCAATTTAATTACCATTAAAGCTCACAATTAGAAAAAAAAATTAAAGAAACAAGTATGATGAAATTTGTGGTCATAATAGGGACATTTACGTTACTAGACGTCTGCTATACAGATTTCTTTGTATCTTCTATCAGCTTTTTTTTTTTAAATTTAACTATTATAATTTATTTTTTTCAGCAAACAACGTATATTTACATAATTAACAATAAATTGTTAGATATTTATTCCAGGAATGTGTATATATGTGAGCGTGTAGATCGGTGGATATATGGGCACGCGCAAATGCCTTAGCATTTATGCGTATATGTGTATCTGCAGACAATATCAGTACAATTAATGTCAGATAATGCTTTGCTGCCATATTTATGAGGCAGCTTCACTTCTGTCAAGTGTCTCGAGACCCTTCACACTTATTTTCATCTTACATGACTCACATCTGAAAACAAACTGTCGTACCTCTGGCCTCATGTCTTTTCAAAATAAATCCCTCAAGATCATATGATATGACTTCTTGATTATTATATAGCTTTTAACTGTGAACTGCTAATAACTTTTATCCACTGGTTTACTGCTTGTATAACAAGTTTATGCGTATTCAACATACCTCTAATAATCATAACTTGAAAAATTTCTTCCAATTTTTTTATTAGGTAATTCCATTGATTAAGGTTTAAAATGATGAGATCTCTTACTATTCCTACATTTTTTATATACTTACTCATTACCAGCCCTCAAACAAATTTGAAGCAAGTTTAAGTTACTGACCTTAGTGCATTATCTTTGAATTGCTTATTGGATATATGTGGATTATAGATGTTTCTCTTTTTTTTTGACAGTATCTTTAACAAAATTATATTCGGTTTAACGCAATTTTGTTTTGAGTAACGTTTAGTTAGATTTTTGTATTTTTATTTATTTATATTATACTCATCACCCTTGTTTTTATAATGACTCAGTATTTCTTTTGTTGTATTTTTATGACCAGATGCGTTTTAATTACTTAGTGGTGGCGTACACAAAGTGTTTTTTTCACCTATGTAGTTGTCTCCATCTCTTTTGCAATCTGCATTTTCCCTTCTTCGAAGACTGTCGAGGTATGTTAGTATCATTACCCATTCCTTCCGTTGAATTACTCAAAGGTTGATAGGTGACAGTATCGGATTTTTATGCCTCTATTTTGATGCCTAGCTTCCCGTTAAAATATCAGTGCTTGACATCTAGTTTATCTATCGCTCAAAAATTATCCATTGAGTTGTAAAGTATCGCACTAATTTTGTTTGATCCAGTGCCTTTTCCTGGATTTTTATTTACTAGTGAATTTTGTAATAATTCACTCGATTTTTACTAAACCTTCTTATAAAGCATTTTTCTCTGTGCTTCTTCTTTTGGCATTGGTTGGCTCGATCTAACCGTATGTGGTATACTAGGCGATTGTTTGTTATTCTGTTGAAGCTTATTTTGCGTTTGTTGCACCAACGGTAATGACCGTCTTAAGGATCCTTTCTTCCTCTTCGGCAACTTCTTCAGCTAAACTTGCTTGGTCTAGCTGGCGACCTTAGTGCATAATTTTATTTAAATTTAATTTTATAATTTCTTACCTTGCCGTTTTTGTCTTCACTTTTTGTTCCCTCGCTAAGCTGATTTTGGCTAGTTGAAATCCCCCATATTTTACTAGCTTGGTATGTCACAGTTTGCTATGAGACTTTTCTTTGATACACTTACTATTTGTGGCGCTATTTTAAAATTTGGTAGATAACTGTGCAACGTTTGTAGGTGGCTAGTTTCAAGTAAGGTGTGCTTGTCATTTCCACCACTTCTTTCATTTTTTTTTCTTTTTATATGTTGGCCAATTTCTTGCCTATCTGGCCCTGTCGTCTAATTTTTTTTTTTTTTTTGCTTTGGTTGTTATTTGCACTGGTTGTTATTTTTGGGTGGCTTTAGTCATATTTTCCTAAAGAAAATCTCTTTTTCGGAGACTACGGAGTCAGCTATACCGTTAGACTCCCTATTAACACTTTTATCCACTTCTTTTTTCTTGACTATATTGTGGAGCAATTCTTTTATTGGCACTTTTTCCTCCGAGTCATTTGTATCCAAGCAATGAGTCTTTATTTCTTGGGATTGCCTTAAATTCTTTTTTTCAGAGTTACCCGTAATTTGAATAAGCATGCTGGTGGTCTATCACTATCGTCCACTCTTTTACTTTTTCATTTGTCTACTCATATAGCTCTTGGCATGGCCATTCAGAATTAATTCTTCCTTTTTAAATAATGAGTCTTAGAAGAGTGCGTCTTGCTCTTTATTTGATACACTTGGCCTGTATATTATGTCAAGCTCATTTTTTTTTCTTTTGAGACCATGAAATTTTTTATCTGGTATTTTTGACGTATACATATGTTTAAAATCTTTATAGATTATCACTTGATTAAGTAGATGGAGTAAAAAATTGTTTTTACGCATACTATTGCGAGCCAATCTTTACCATACTTGTTAATTTGAAAATAATGAAACTTCATTTTATTTTACTGTTGTTCTTCATCAAACTGACACAGATCAAAGTGCATATTATCTGTTTTTATCAGCTTGGTATTAATGTTTCTGTAAAGATTATTATACTACGAATAAAATAACTACTTTCCATTCCTTGCTACAATTTTTATTGTCATATTTGATAAGGTGCTGTAATTATAACACTCCCTTCATTACATTCTTAGTATACAGAGACTCCAAGGGTAAGAGTCAAGCTACCCGCAACCATCTTTCCATCATAAAGAATAATAATAAGTTATTAGCTGAAAGTTTTACTACTGCCCCTTTTCAGAGACACTATAAGTATTTATGCTTTCTACTTAACCATTCATCTCATCGGTTCTTTTAAGGGCCAGGTTAGTTTTAACTACATCACCAACAAATACATTTTTACTACCATTTCTGGCAATGATTCGTCAAATAATAGACTTTATAAAGCCAAACACTATTGAATCAAGTCAGTCATTCACTGGCAGCCGTTACGAGTAGAATTATTCGTCGCGAGGTTAGAAATCCTCTTAACCAACAATTCTATATTACCCTCTGGACTCTAGTCAACCAGAAATTAGCGATTGTCTTTAAGGTCTGCGCTGGAAGAGCCTAACAGCAATAAAGGAAAAATAAACTTGAGAGAACGAGACTGTCTTTAGCAGGCAAGCATCCCTAACCAATCTCCCCACTTAAGATCATCAAAAAGACTAAGTGCGCAAAACGAGAAGGTGCATTAGACATCAACGTCTTCGGCGTTATACAAGAAAATGTTAGAAAAGAGCTTAACAACTAGGGTAACTGTGGGTGTTACTGGCACTGCTGCAGTTGCTGGCAGTCAGTAGAAATAAATACATACAAAATTATTGATTAATATGCAGAAAATTTTTGTTGGAAATAAGATAACTGCACAAATATTATTCAAACGCGTATCAGTACGAAACATAAATTTAAATTATTTTATCCATAATAACACAGACGGGTGTGTGATTTTGTCTCAAAAAAATCAATTTTCCCAGCAAAAAGCAACTTGCTTGCAATGGGATTGTTATTAATGAATACGGCAAAACCACAGAAGAAACAATTTATTAAATTAAAAAAAAACTCAATTTCTCAATAAATCCAATAAAAATCAATTTTAAATGTTTTTTCTTTTTTAAATCTTGATGCAAGTATTAGGCACAATATTTGTCGCTACTTTCAAATTACTGGCAGTGATTAGGTAAGGGACAGCCATCTAACCTAACAAAGTCATCAACCACTGAAGCCTCTTGCTCAGTATTTGTCTTGGCCTTCTAAAGATATATTTCAATCAGTTAACAAAAAAAAAAGTATAACTAAAACTCCATCAGTTTTATCAGGTTCTTTAAGGCAAAAAATCACGGAAGAGAAAAAAAGATAAAGTTGTTAAATTGGAAACAGCAGCGAAAAAAAATAGATGAGAAAAAATAAAAATGTTACAAATAAAAAAAAAACAACGAATTAATTAAGCAAGAAATAATTTTATAAAACAACAAACTAGAATCAAAAAAGAAGAGGCCAAACTTGTTGCACACCAAAATATGTTAATGAAATTAAACAGAACAATAAATCCCAACCATAAATTTTAGTGAAAATAAAATTATAAAAAGATTAGAAGAACCAAATAAACGAACTGCAAAAAAAATTAAACCACATTGATAGCTGAAATTTGTTTTTTTTTTTTTTTCATCATAGATTTTATTAGATTAGGTAGATTTTATTCTGATTTCATATGATAAGAGCCAAAAAATCATATTTGCTAGTATAATACAGCCAGTTATTCATATTTAGATAGTATTGGGGGGCCAGTAATACCTGCACGGTGTTAGTAATAGGAGCATGTTGACTATTTGCAAAAATATTTATTATTAATGAAATCATCTTATTTATGTCCATTTAAAGACCACGAATTGTTTTTTATTGAATGAAGTTAATAAAAAAAAAATGTATTAGATTGATACATTTCTCTTTTTCATGCCATACATTAAAGTAGTCTAAGTCAAAAAAGTGCCAGTAACAACCACAGTTGCCCTAGCTCCAAGGCTTCAGACCTTACAGTTTCCCTCTCTATTAGTATAGTGCTACAACATCAGGCCAGAGAAAATTACCCTTAGGTATCCAGGCAGTTACGTTTACTGGAAACTTTAGTTAAGAAAGAGTTTGCTTAATAAGCTTACCAGTCCTTTTAAGAGCCATTGGATGTCGAACAAGCTTGCCAACAAATATATTGGAACTCAACAAAGTTGACAAAAAACAGTCCTTAGGGTTCACAAAAAGTCTAACCATGCCAAAAATCGATAGAGGGTGGATTGGAAAAAAATTTCCAAATGCTTCTAACATATACAATTTTAGGCGTCAAGAAACTGACGCAAAACATTAATTGTGACTTAAATAGCAGCGTAAGAATTGACAAAAAATCCATTGCGTGAGAGATCAGCTTTAGATTGCACCCTTACAGTAATCTCTCAAGTTTCTCAGATTTTTAAATAGCTAGAATATGTATTTGTATTTTTGTGGCGATTTAAAATGTAGAGATAAAGCTCTGGGACTTTGTTGCTCTGGTAATAAAGTTGTAAGATAATAGAAAAACATTTTATAACTACATAGTTTTTGGGAGTTTAAAATTCTTACAGCCTAAAAAAAAGTTCTTTCCGTAGGTTACACAGATGAAACTGCAAATCAACTGCCCTCTAGGGCCAACGATTATTTCATGGCATAAGGAGTGCATGGTACTTTTTAGCATGATTACATTGTTTTTACTTTTTTCTAAATAAACTTTATGGATTTTAAGCAACTATGTTTTTATTGAAAAGATTTTGGTCCTGAGAAGTGTCAGGAGTACACGTAAAATTTTTAACTGAAAACGTTTTACATTAGATGCTAACATACTATGGTGTTCCATTGGGTGAGTTTAGGGCAAAATCGAGACGGGGAGGCTGCTAGTTGTTTTATATTTTTTACCATTACATTAGCAACAAACTTCCCTAATATCGCGTTTATACGAAATACGATTTTTTCGACTTTTAAGTTCAATATCTCAAAAATTAGGTAGGTAGAAGTTTTTAATATTTTTCTGGTATTCCTTACACCATATTATATTAAAAATCTTAATCAGTTTGCGGTGTTACAGAAATCGGAAGCTCCCCCTATTATGCATCGTTCGACCAGCTTGGTGATCTCTATTTACATCAGCTCCCTAATGGCTTGTAAATACATGTATTTTCTGGCTGTAATAAGTTTTTTCATGGACGTTCTTATCCTGTGTTTAAATAAGTTTATCGTTTTAAGATGCTCTGTCTTCAGTCCAAGCACGTATGGATTGAGCTCTTTATGTTTCTGCTCATGTTACTTTTAACCAATAACCAATAACCAACAAAATAAAGATTTTTTATTGTTTTTTTTAATACTCTACCATAGATTTTGTATCCAGTAGTAAAATATGTGCCATGCATTTGGCAATATGAGCACCATTTTCCATTATACACACCATTCCACTCGTCCGTATGTAAGTTCTTGACCAACGCATCGCTGCCGATAAGGCCAATCACGGCATTGTACTGTTCCTAAGCGTTATCTTCTCTAATTCTGCTTTTTTGCGTTATCAATGACCAGTGGAGACTTGTTTTATTGTCTACAGTAATGGTGACTTAAAAAGGTTTTTTAATGTATTTAAGCTTAATCCTGCAACGTTGCAGTCATATGAAGCCTTTCAGATATGTAAGAACTGCCATTTCGTTTCTTCGTCTGACTTTTTTTTATGCATCTTTTTTGGCCCGTGTCCAGTACTGGCTTACTTGATGTGCCGTCACAATTTCATTATGCAACTGCTAAAATTGACCACTTTACCCTCTATCGATTTTTGGCATGGTTAGACGTCCAATGGCTCTTAAAAGGACTGGTAAGCTTATTAAGCAAACTCTTTCTTAACTAAAGTTTCCAGCAAACGTAACTGCCTGGATACCTAAGGGTAATTTTCTCTGGCCTGATGTTGTAGCACTATACTAATAGAGAGGGAAACTGTAAGGTCTGAAGCCTTGGAGCTTGGGCAACTGTGGTTGTAACTGGCACTTTTTTGACTTAGACTACTTTAATGTATGGCATGAAAAAGAGAAACGTATCAATCTTACACATTTTTTTCTTATTAACTTCGTTTAATAAAAAACAATTAGTGGTCTTTAAATGGACATAAATAAGGTGATTTCATTAATAATAAATATTTTTTCGAATAGTCAACATGCTCCTATTACTAACACCGTGCAGGTATTACTGGCCCCCCAATACTATCTAAATATGAATAACTGGCTGTGTTATACTAGCAAATATGATTTTTTGGCTCTTATCATATGAAATCAGAATAAAATCTACCTAATTTAATAAAATCTATGATGAAAAAAAAAAAAAAAATAAATTTCAGCTATCAATGTGGTTTAATTTTTTTTGCAGTTCGTTTATTTGCTTCTTCTAATCTTTTTATAATTTTATTTTCACTAAAATTTATGGTTGGGATTTATTTTTCTGTTTAATTTCATTGACATATTTTGGTGTGCAACAAGTTTGGCCTCTTCTTTTTTGATTCTAGTTTGTTGTTTTATAAAATTATTTCTTGCTTAATTAATTTGTTGTTTTTTTTTTATTTGTAACATTTTTTTTTTTCTCATCTATTTTTTTTCGCTGCTGTTTCCAATTTAACAACTTTATCTTTTTTTTTCTTCCGTGATTTTTTGCCTTAAAGGACCTGATAAAACTGTTGGAGTTTTAGTAATATTTTTTTTTTTGTTAACTGATTGAAATATATCTTTAGAAGGCCAAGACAAATACTGAGCAAGAGGCTTTAGTGGTTGATGACTTTGTTAGGTTAGATGGCTGTACCTTACCCAATCACTGCCAGTAATTTGATAGTAGCGACGAATATTGTGCCTAATACTTGCATCAAGATTCAAAAAAAAAAAAACATTCAAAATTGATTTTCATTGCATTTATCGAGAAATTGAGTTTTTTTTAATTTAATAAATTTAAAATGTACCGTGGCAGGGCTTGAGGTACAGCCATACAAGAAGATACAACCACGTCTAGTTATACATGGAATCCTCATTGATAAGGAGAAGATTGGTAGCTGCATTGTGTCGCAGAATATTGGCTCAGCTGATAAATCCAAAATCAGGTTAGTAAACTTAAAGTTAAGCCTTAGCACCGGCTGGAGCTGTAGAGACATGAAGCTCATTATATAAACTAGTCACGATGTCAGGTCAAGGTTTCGCAGCTGTGATTCAGAAAATTTTTACATTTATTTGCAGCAACTGGACTGGAGAGCCATTCATGTCAAGAACCATGTGGACAGAAAAGTAGAGCCCTTTACTAAAAAAATTACAGATCCCTACAACAAACATGCCCCTGATGTTCGTTTTTCCGAAGAGGAGACATGCACCTTGGATCATGACTAAACTGCATGGTTAATTTGAGGCTTAAAATAATGCTTGGAGTGCCTACGAGAGATATAGGAGAGATTTTGACTACATGTTATATAAATAGGTACAAAATATAGCTCAGCTGACTATGCACGGTACTGCATCTTTCTATTATGTAGCAAGGCTTAGAAATGCACGAAGTATGAAGAAAATGTGGAGATTCATGAGAGAGTTGGGTTGCTTTTCCAGTAGCAGAGAGACGTTTACTACCCGTGACATGATCAACAAGCACTTTGTAGGATATGATCATTCAGTCAAGCTACGGGATTTGCGTCTAACCATGCAGATCTCTCCAGGTAATCACTTTTACTTATCTCATGCTGTATCGGAGAGTGTCCTGGGGGCAATCAGCTCTGCTGAGTCAAAAGCAGCTGAATCTGATGGTATTCTGGTTGGTTACATTAAGAAGTGTCTCCCTGTCCTACTTCTTATCTTGATGCACATTTTTAACTCTTCACTGCAGTTGGGGTCTTTTCCAAACAGGTGGAAGGATGCACTCGTGTGGCTAATCCCTAAGTATCGCACACCTACGGAGATTAAACATCTAAGACCCGTAAACATCATCTTAGCTGCTCCCAAAATTATCGAGTCTGTGGTGGTGGACCAGATGTTGGATTACATCCAACGTGTTAAATTTCTAAACCCCTATCAGTCTGGTTTGGGAGGCGCTTTAGTAGGCATGCAGCACTGTTGCAGGTGGTGAAAAATATTTGTAAGGCTGCAGATGATAGGTGAATCCCTCTACTAAAAGCATTTGATTTTTTCCAGGCATTCGATCGGAACAATATAGGCCTCATGACTGATAAACTTTGAAGGATGGGCTTTTCCGATTCATCGTATGGCTGGGTGCGGTCATATTTGTTGAATCAGCGACAGGTAGTGGTGAACGACCGAAACAATAGATGTGCGCCTTTGGACAAAAGATCTGGAGTGACGCAGGGAAGTGTTTTGGGCCTACTATTGTTCTCGCTTTATGTGAATGACTTGCCCTCGGTCCTTCCGCACTGCAAGCACCACATGTGTGCCGATGACTATACTATACATGCACGGCCGTTATGAAGAGTTGCCATGCATGGTATCTTGGATGAGCTCTGATCTTGCTAGACTTTATCGTTAGGCTGTTATGAACGAACTTAAGATAAATCCAGCAATGACTCAAGTTGCATGGTTTGGCTAGCAGAACTTTACCTGCCGCATCCGTGGGGAGAGTCTGCCAAAGGTGTGTGTAGGTAACTGCAAGGTCTTATACAGTGACACAGTCAAAATACTTAGTGTGACGCTGGACAGTGATTTAACCTCTTACATGCAGACGATCGAGGCAGGGAGGAGAAGCTACATGGCCTTTCCACGTTTACGTAGATTTGGTGATTTGCTAGAGCCTGGAGTGCGCCTACTTCTGATTAAGTTGCTGGTGTTGCCTTACAATGACTCTGGCGAGGACGTGTACCTCGGTCCCACATCTGTGGGGGTGGCTTAATGCATCGCAGTATGAACACTGCCATCCGATTTGTCATGGAACTGAGGAAAAGTGATCATATAACGCTTGGGGCTTTATCTTGAAAAAGTTAAGTGTGCACTTTTGAACGTATTTTGACCATCTGCACAGGTGCAGAAGTCAAATATTGGTTTCTACACGCGTGCGAACAGTAAAAAATGCACCTTCTGATTATCTTAAGCTAAAGCCCCTGCATACAAACACTTGGAAGATATTCAGTTCTTTTAATGGAGAGAATTATCTTTGGTTTTGTTTTATTTTTATTTCTATTTTTTTTCTTTAAGTATCTCTGTCTTCATATTTCCTTTCTTGGTTACGTTGTAACAGCTCAGTAGTTGATATTTATATTATTTTGTATCAGTATTTTTTTAATGCTGTTACAAATATTTTTCTTTTTTTTTTTAACTTATTCGTAACTAATTTATCAATTTATTTATCAAGTGGCGCGGTAGCGCCACATGCAAGTTTGAGTAGCAGACGGTGCATGGCTACCGCGACACTATATACGCTCAAATTAGCATTTTGAATTTTTGAAATGGTGAAAAAATTATTTAACATCATCATATATGTAGACGTGTGATGTTATTCGGCTTTTCTGATGCTAAACTATGATTTGAAAAAAAAATCCCGACCAGAAAAGCTTTTTCAATTGTTTTATTATATATACGTTCTTGAAAAGTGCTGATTTCATTTCAAGAATTTTTACGTTCAGAGCAAAAAGTTCCGACTCTTAAGTTAGCCGTGGACGAGCTTTGGTAGTATCTATCGAGCTAGTGCTCAGTTCGATGTGAAGTTAGTCGCGCTAAGAGTATTTACTTTATTTATATCATTATATATATATATATATGTGGGTGTGTATATTATGATAATAATAAATTCAAGGTACTGAAACAATCAATATATTAGATCTCATCTCATCTCATCTTAGAAAAATATACAATAATTTCAATGATAAGCATCACATCGATAAATTTTCTTGATTCCCTGGTCATTGTTAAACACACACAGTGGCGCTGTAGTAGCATTTCTTGATGCCCTAGTCACAGTAGGCTGTGGATGCGCAGTACGTTGCGAAATCCTCTGTCATAATATCTTTGAAATTCTCATCATTAAAAAGGGTCCTGATTTGCGGACCGTCGAATACGCCTTCTTTTATTTTTGCATCAGAAAGACTAGGGAACTTTTGGAAAATATACAAAAATGCATTTGTATTTTTTTTTTTCATGGCTTTTACCAATTGCTTTATTAAACCTAATTTTATGTGAAGAGGTGGAAGTAGTAGTTTTTTAACAGGTAATAAATCTTCTTTTATGATATTTTTAGATCCAACTTTCAAATTGTTTCTTGCAAGCCAATTTTTTTTTACGTAATGATCCTTTCAAGCACGACTGTCCCATTTACATAAAAAGCAAGGAAATTTTGTAAATCCACTTTGATATCCTAGTACGATCGGCAATATTTTTGAATCTTCACATAACAACCGTTTGTGTTTATTGTATTGCAATTGAGTCAAAATGTACTTTAAACTTTCATATTATTCTTTTAATATAGTTGAATGTGCAACTGGTAAAAGAGCATACTTATTTACATTATGCAGTCAAACTGCCTCAAAACTCGTGGTAGATGAATCGAGAAAGAGCCGCCATTCATTGATGCTTTATATTCAAAACATTTATACTCATTGCTTAACTTTGTGATATCGTTGCAATAAACGAAATCGCTTTCTCTAGAAAAATATTTTTAAAAAGGAATATCCCTGTCACGATAAAACTAAACTTTTGTTCTTTCAGTTAAGCAATTTTTTTCTCTAAATCTTGAAGCCAAAAGTTCAGAGTTTTCTTTGGAAAGTCCTAAATCTCGACATAGGTCACTTAATTCATCTTGATTAAATTTTCCACTGGCTGGATTCTCTTTGTCTGATAGTTCGAATTTATTTGTATGCGACTATGCAGTTGTTGTATTACCCATTTCTAATTCTTCCTGATTTTGAGAAAAATTAGATGATTCTGATTCAACTCGTGAATTAAGATTTTCTAATCTATTAACTTCAGAAAAGAAGTTTGAACTCCTATTATTTCCAGTTATTGGTATTGGAAAAGTTACAAACGATACTTTTGGATACACAATATTGCCAATATTTTTTAAATTGTAACCGAAAATATTACAGGAACAGAAGTAACAATCTGTCAAATGATTACTCGGATTTCTCCAATGCATAGGGTTATTGATAAGCTAAAAAAGGTTTAACACTTATATTCCCTTTTGCAACCTTAGAAATTAAATTATGACAAATACTACAAACAACATGAAAAGTCCAGTCGTTAGCAAAAGTTTCCTTTGAAATTCCAAAGCATTTTTCATAATTTTTTTTTACATCTGCAGTGCATGTTTTCCTACTGCGTTGTAATGTGTATCACCCACATACCACGCAAAAGCAATCTCTATTTTTACAGAGAAACATGGTAATCAAAGTATTTTATAAGTAAAATAAATTAAAAAAGTAAAATTTTTACACAAAATACTAATGTATTTGTAGGTACTATTTGATAACACTAAAATGAAAAAGAATCACTTTGTTTATTTTGAATAAACAGTTCAGAAAACTTATAAATAAAAGAAGTAGTTTTATGACATTAAAACGTTAACAAAAAAAATTTTACAAACAACGAAAATACAATATAAGCTCACAGACACAAATCCTTCTAATCCTAAAATGTTAACATTAAAAGATTAAATGTATCAGTCACTCTGAGTCATAAACACTTTCATTTGTTAAAACTATAAAAAAGAACGAAATTTTTAAATTTACTTATTTAAAATCGAAAAAAAGTGCATTAGGCTAATGGTTACACATTTAAGCTCACTCAAGCAGCTCAAAACATCACAGGTTTCTGATGAAAAATGAACCCAACCCCCAAATATATTAAAGACACATTTACCAAGTATCTGCACCCTTCACCTACCCATCCCTAGTATACTTATAAAATGTGTTCGGTAAGGATCTGCTACTTATATCAAGAAGTTGTATTTTTTATCTATCAAAAAAATACCTTCAAAAATAAGTATAAAGTTCTGCAAGATTAAGGTTATTGTCTCTAAAGGTATTCTTAATCAAATATATTAATTAGTTTTTAAAAAAAATAATTGATTTTAATTATTCAACAAATCTGTTAAGAAATTCTAAGGAATAAATCCTTTATCAGAAAAATTTATGAAATCTATAAAAAAACTACCTTTAAAAAATAAGTATAAAGTTATGCAAGTTTGAGGTTATTGTCTCTAAAGGCAGTTACATTCAATTATAATAAGTAATTTTTGGGAAAGAAGAATTTTCATCATACCATCAATCCCCTGAGAAATTCTAAGAAATGAATTTTTATCAGAAAAGTTATGAAATCTATAAAAAAAACTACCTTTAAAAAAAAGTATAAGGTTATGCAAGTTTGAGGTTATTGTCTCTGAAGGTATTTATCATCAATCATAAGAAATTAATTGCAAATATAAAACATAATTAATTATAATATTAATTTAAAAAAATAATAACACCTATAAGGCAAGAACGGATTCTGTTTTTTCAATTTAAATAAAGAAATTTTTAATATCATCTTAGGCATGAAAAAGCAGTGAAATCTAAAACTAATAGACAATTTTAAAGATAAATAAAATTAAAACATTTCAGTATATAACAAAATAACTATCACATAATTTATTTTTTATTAAAAAAACTTTCTTCATGAAAAAAAATAAAAAGATAAAAGACAGCAAAACAAATTTTGAAGTAAATTGTATTTTTCGTTTTTAAACAAAATGATGAAATGCGAGAAATATTTTTTGTACAAATATTTTATAACTTTCTAAGACCAAAAACCATATTATTTGTATACATTCTGTATACTAAAAATACGGTTTTTGGTCTTAGGAAGTAATGAAATTAACAAAAAAATTCAAGTTTTTCTTTTATAATTAGTAGTAAGTTAATGGAATATAATACAATCATAAAAAATTTATTTCCGAGATAAAAATAATTGATTATAATATATATTTAAAAAACTATAAATCCCATAAATCGAGAAGAAACTCAGTTTTTTTAATTGCAATACAGATATTTTTAATAGCATCTTTGGCATTAATGAGCAGTGAAATCCAAAATTAATAGACAAATTTGAAGATAAATTAAATTCAAATATTTCAGAATACAACAAAATAATTTATTTTTTAATAAAAAAAATTTCTTCACGAATAACTGAACAGATTGAAGAAAGCAAAACATATTTTACGTACATTGTATTTCCGTTTTTAGATGAAATGATGAAATGCAAAAAATTTTTTTTGCATTTATACATTCCGTATACTAATAATACAGTTTTTGGTCTTGGGAAGTAATGTAATCAACAAAAAAATTAAGTTTTTTTTTTGTAACAAGTAGTAATTTAATTGAATATAATTAACCACTGGAATAACACGGTTATATCTAACATTACTCGTGAAGGATATTATATTGAATAATATAGTACGTATTACATAACTTGCCGAGACTGATTTTTGAGTTTTTTGATGAACAATCAATTCCAAGTTTTTACGGATAACAGAATGTATAAAACAATGTTTTCGTAAATTTCTAATTAGTTGATTATAAAGTTAATAGTAAATCACCAACCAAGAAAAAAATATTTTATTTAAATGTTATAATAAGTTATTTCAATTTGCTCTTCAAGCTTGCGTTTCGTTGAATGTACAGAAGAACAAGTTCTTTGTAAAAAATCTAATAGAAAAATGAAAATTAAATTTGTACCCTGGTAGACAATTGACCATTTTGTGAACATTTATGAAACGTTTTTCCTAGCCTTTCTCCAGAATTTTTTATTTTGACAAAATAGCTGTAAAATGCAGGAAAAAGGTTGGAAAAAACATTATATGAATTTTAAAAAAATGGTCGATTTCTACCAGGGTACGGTCTTTTTTTTTGTACATTGATTTTACGAATCATTGATTGACTTATGAGTACCATTGAAATGTTATTTAAAATTTCTTTTAAAATTATTGTGATTTAGCAAAAAAATTATCAATAAACGAAATTATACTAAATGCACACTTAAAGGTTCTTTATAAAATGAATAAACTAATTAATGATTAATTGTTGTACAAATAATGATCTATTACTGTTTATATGTAACATCTAGAACTCGAAAATCAGTCGCGGCAAGTTATGTAATACGTACTATATTATTCAATATAGTATCCTTTACAAGTGATATTAGATATAACTGTGTTATTCCAGTGGTTAATTACATTCAATCAAATTACTACTAGTTACAACAAAAAAACTTGAATTTTTTTGTTGATTTCATTACTTTCCAAGACCAAAAACTGTATTATTAGTATACGGAATGTATATATGCAAAAAAATTTTTCACATTTTATCATTTTATCTAAAAACGGAAATACAATGTACGTAAAAAATGTTTTGCTTCCTTCAATCTGTTCAGTTATTCGAGAAGAAATTTTTTTTAATAAAAAATTAATTATTTTGTTATATTCTGGAATATTTGAATTTAATTTATCTTTAAATTTGTCTATTAATTTTGGATTTCACTGCTTTCTAATGCCAAAGATGCTATTAAAAATATGTGTATTGCAATTGAAAAAACTGAATTTATTCTCAATTTATGGGATTTATAATTTTTTAAATATATATTATAATCAATTATTTTTTATCTCGGGAATAAATTTTTTATGATTGTATTATATTCAATTAAATGACTACTAATTACAAAAGAAAAATTTGAATTTTTTTGTTGATTTCATTACGACCCAAAACCGTATTATTAGTATACAGAATGTATACAAATAATATAATTTTCGGTCTTAGAAAGTTATAAAATATACGTGCAAAAATAATTCTTGCATTTCATCATTTTGTTTAAAAACGAAAAATACAATTTACTTCAAAATTTGTTTTGCTGTCTTTAATCTTTTTAGTTTTTTTCCGTGAAAAAAGTTTTTTTAATAAAAAATAAATTATGTGATAGTTATTTTGTTATATACTGAAATATTTTAATTTGATTTATCTTCAAATTTGTCTACAAGTTTTAGATTTCACTGTTTTCTCATGCCTAAGATGATACTAAAAATTTCCTTATTTAAATTGAAAAAACAGAACTCGTTCTTGCCTTATAGGTGTTATAATTTTTTTTTAATCAATATTATAATTGATTATTTTTTATATTTGCAAGTAATTTTTTGTAATTGATGATAAATACCTTCAGAGACCATAACTTCAAACTTGCATAACTTTATACTTTTTTTTTAAGGTAGTTTTTTCTATAGTTAAATAAGTTATACACGAAATATCGGTGGCTATAACCCCTGTTATTCAATGTTACGATCCAAGAAATGTATTTAATATACTCTCATGAGCCAAGCTACAAATAGCTCTGAGCTCTTAGCTCTCTTGTGATAAGAAATTCTGAATCCTTAAAGTTCTAAATTCTTGGTATATTATAACGTTGGGACATCATTTTAATTCGTTTTATGTGAAGTTGACATTTGGTACTAGTTAAAAGTTAATAGTTCTTGGTTAAACTTGTTAACATAGAAGTAAAATACAGTCCAACACTACGAGTGTTACACAAAAAGTATTTAGTTCATCACAAAATGGAATGGAACTTTGTTTTTTACTGATTTCAATTTCATAATTTGGAAAAGCTGACAAGTAATCACAAATTAAACTTATTGCCAATGTACAAAATTATAAAAAAATTTTTAATTAAATTTAGTAGATTACTTCAAACTTACTTGGCTTTTAACTTTATTGAAGAGATAAATTTTAGAGGAGTGCCATCACTTTTACGGAAAAAAGTATCGTCTTATATTTATTTAAACCAAGTAAAATAAATAAGATACTGTTTGTATAAAAAATGACTAAATATAGATAAAATCTGTTAAGAAACTATAAGATACTATAATTTGTTTCATGCAGAAATTTGAACTAGCACAATTACGTTAAGAAAAAGTAGCTTTACGAATAAACAACATACAAGTACTTTGAACGGGATGACTTTTGTCCACTTTTTGCTCCATCGTATCGCAGAAGCTGTGCCCTCTGCAGCAGATATTAGACACATTTTATTGCATTTAAACAAATGGCTTACAGCCTACATACATGCATATAACTGTTTGTAATTGGTAGGCTCACTGAAAAAGACTACCAAATGGCATCGTTTTTCTCTATCTAGCCTACCAATTACAAGAAGCCATTAACTACAAGGCCTTCATTAACATGCACAAACTTTTTCCACATATGTGCCACAGACTTTTTTTTTTTTAATTCATCATCGCCACCTAAGGGGCTCAGACATGGCTGTTTTGACACTATCTTACTAATATATAAAGCGAAGTCGCTAAAACCGTTGTAATCGCTAACCGCGAAAACTACTCAACCGATTTTGCTGAAATTTTGCACACTGATTCATGATACTTCCTAGATGGTTTTAGTATAGTTTTTATCTTAAAAAATTTAATAACAATAGCAATAAATGAGCTCTAAGTTTTGCAAAAATACGCCAGCTTTTCACTTTAGTTCAGTAAAATCCGCTAGGTGGCGTTGACATTAATACAAGGCTACCTGCAACAGAATTGAATAAGTGTGGTTATAATGGGCTGGAGCGTCTCCACAGTGTCGCAGCCAAGTTTCGGCGACTCAATGAGCTGTATAGAGAATGCTGATAATAGTCTTGCAGCTGGGTATCCCGGTTACGGACGACACTCTTCTCTAACGTGGAAGGCACCTAGGTGTCCATTCACCCTGAATCTCTACGAGTGCGATCAAAAAAAAAAAAAATAATTCCAATAGATGCCATCTCTGCCACAATACCAGTAGACATATCTAGCCAGAGCACAATCTGGTTCAACTCATCAGAGTTGTAAGGGAGTCCCACCATCCCACCTGGTGTAGTTAGAGAATTTAAGGCTACAAATGTAAGCAAGGGAAAACAGCTCTGAGGGGCACGGGAAGCCACAACGGCTACCTTCTTGGTCGTCGCGTCCCTAACGCGCTTACCCACATGTTCCCGTCTAAAGATGAGCAGTTGGTTATCCGGGGAACGACCCGAGACGAGATATTCTTTGGTCAGCGGCGTACCTCCCTCCATCACAGTCTCCGTACATCGAGACTCCCAGGGTAAGAATCAAGCAACCCGTAGCCAGCTCTTCATCGTCAGGAATAATAATAAAGAATAGCCTGGAAGTTTCACCACTGGCGCTTTTTAGGGACATTATAAGTATTGGCGTTCCCTACTTAACCATCAATTTCATCCGTTCTTTTTAGGATCCACCTAAGTGTAAACTACCTTGCCAACAAATACATTTTTATTACTATTTCCGGAAGCGATTTGTCGACTAAAAGACTATATTAACTAGAGACGGGCACTATTAAGCCAAGTCAGTCATTCACTGGCAGACGTCACGAGCAGAGTTGTTCGTCGCAAGGCTAGGAACCCCGGTGACCGACGACCCTATATTACCCCCTCGACTCTAAGCGTGTAACCAGAAATCACTGATCCTCTCCAATGTCTGCGCTGGGCAAACCTATAACGGCTATAAAGGAAAAAAAACTTGAGCCAACGGGACAGCCTCCACTGGACAAGTATCACTAACCAATCTCCCCATCTAAAATCACCAAAACAACTGAATCTGCAACTAAAAAAGGTGCTTTAGACACCAACGTCTTTGACGTTATACCGGGAGACGTTGGGAAAGAGCACTTCAACTAGCCCCGAAGCTTCGGACTTTGTAATTTTTCTCCCAATCAGTCTGGGTCTTCAACAGCAGGCCAGAGAAGATCACCCCGAGGTATCCAGGCAGTCACAATTGCTGTTAACTGCAATCAAGAAAGAGTTAACTTAAAAACCTCACCGGTCTTTTTTAGGACCATCGGACGTCGAGCTACCTTGCCAACAAATATATAAGAACTTAACAAAGTTGACAGAAAACAGCTTTTAGGGCTCACAAAAGTCTTAAGCATGCCAAAAGTCGCAAGAGGGTGAATTGGAAGAAAAACTTTAAATGTATCTAATAAATACAATTTTGTCACAGCAATCTCTGAAATCTTTAAAGATCCTACTTCAGATTTTTAAATAAGTAGAAAATGTATTTCTGTTTTTGTGGCTATGTAAAAATGTTGGGTTTAAGGTCCAGGACTTTGTTGCTCTGGTAATAAAGTTGTGAGGTATGAGAAAAAAAATTTTTTTTCAATATATATTTTTTGGGGGTTTAAAATCTTAACGGCTTTAAAAAATAGCCCTTTCCGTAAATTACACAGAAGAAACTGTAAATCAACATTTTCTTATAGCCATCGATTATTTTATGGCATAAAGAACGCACGGTACTTTTCAGCATAATTATTTTTTTGAATTTTTACACCTTATTATTTGACCAAATAAACTATATGGATTCCGAAAAAACATGTTTTTAATAAGAAGATTTTTGTTCTGGGATGTATCGGGAATATGTATAAAATTTTCTAACTAAAAATGTTTCACATTACATGTCAACACACTACGGTGTTTTATTTAGTAAGTCTCGGGCGAAGCCGAGACGGGGGGCTGCTAGTAAAGTATATTTAACAATTCGTTGGTTAATTAACGGTAGGGGAAACCGTAGGTATGTTGGTAGATTTATTAATGCACAAATCCTATACAGAAAAAAACCTCATTTATTTATAAAAGTTTTTGTCCAGAGTGTGATTTGAACACCAGTCATCAAGATCTGTAGGTAGACACGCTACTGACAGAACTACTATGTGGCTATCTGCTACACATAGTGCAACCTCTGCATTGGCTTAGAGCGAATAAAGCTACAAAAAAGTGTTTGTTGGTTTAAGAGTAATGCATAACTTAAAAAAAATTATATCGTGTATCAGATATACACAAGTATATGTAGATAACAATGTATTGGAAGTCATGGTTCCATATAAGATTGAGGCTATGTTTTTAGTATAGTACGTATCACAATTTTTTATTGTGCAGGTAGGACTATTGTGAATTACTACCTCCAGCGGAACGATCTTAAAAAATTTAGGAAGAAGAGTGTTTAACTACCAAATACTTCTAAATTGTTATTGTTAAAAAAAAAAGTTATTTTCGTCAATGTTAAAATGTTAGTGTTTTTAATTTATGGTGATTCCTTTTATTTATTTTTTTTTTTTTTACTTATTGCTGAGCTAAATTCTAATGGCTTTTTTCTTTGGAATAATAATAAACATTAAGACTTTTTTTAAACATTTTTGAATAAAATCATTTTTGACTAGACATATTTAAGCGTCTCAATTTATCATTTTTGTAGTTCTTAGAATTGTTGACTTTGTATACAATAACGCAATTAAAATATTTAAAAAAAAATTTATTAAGTTATTACGAAGTAACTAGTAATTGCTACGATTGATTTTTACTTACTTTTTACAAAAGAACTTGAACCAATGTGTAAGTAACTTGTTTTTTGATTAATTCTTTGATTTGTGATCGTTATGGACTACAGAACAAGAATTATTAAAGTTACTAACCTTATCAATTAGATAATATTTACATGAATTATTGTACAACTAGCTGTTATATTAATTATTACTTTCATTACTCAATCAAATAATTGCGTCTTTTTCTAATAAGACTTGGTAAGACAAATGAAAAATCCAGTTATCGTATGTTCTAATACTGTGCCATCTTATTTCTTTTTTTTTTTTTTGACCTCCAGATTCTGCCAACAAATGTTGGCTTGGTTGATTTTCTGCAACGAAAAGTTACCCTGATAACACAAACACGCATAAGTAAATTGCTCAAGACGATACTTGGTCTGCTTTCACAGATTGACATCAATCTGCTGCAAAATTCGGGCGCAAGATACTTGTACACGAAGTGCACAAAACTTGCATAAAGTAACTTGCATTAATTTTTTCATTTTAACGTACTCGCAAGTGCATCAAACGTGCACAATAAGTGCACAGAGACGCATGTGCACGACACTTGCGCAAGAGGTGCGTCAGACTTGCATAAAGTTGCTTAGATTAATTTTCTCATTTTAGAGCACTCGCAAGTGCATTAGACGCGAACAAGAAGTGCACAGAGGTGCATGTGCATGATGCTTGCACAAGAAATATACGAAACTTGCATAAAGTTGCTTACAATATTTTTTCACTTTCATGCACTCACAAGTGCATCAAACGTGCACAAAAAGTGCACAGAGGTGCATGTGCATGATGTTTGCACAAGAAATACACAAAACTCGCATAAAGTTACTTACAATATTTTTTGACTTTCACGCACTCACAAGTGCATCAAACGTGCACAAGAAGTGCACAGAGGCGCGTGCTTACGGCGCTTGTGCAAAAAGTTCGTCAGATGTATGTTCAGTTACTTGCACTACTGTAAAGTACTTTAACGCACTCGCAAGTGCATCAGACGTGCACAAGACTTGCATAAAGTTATTTGCATTAATTTTCTCACTTTAACGCACTCACAAGTGCATCAAACGTGCACAAGAAGTGCACAGAGGTGCATGTGCATGATGCTTGCACAAGAAATACACAAAACTTGCATAAAGTTACTTACAATATTTTTTTTACTTTCACGCACTCACAAGTGCATCAAACGTGCACAAGAAGTGCACAGAGGCGCGTGCTTACGGCGCTTGTGCAAAAAGTTCGTCAGATGTATGTTCAGTTACTTGCACTACTGTAAAGTACTTTAACGCACTCAGAAGTGCATCAAACGTCCACAAGGAGTGCTAGGGGGCACGTGTGCAAGAATTTTGTAAGACGTATATTGAGTAAGTTGCACTCTACAAGTTGCCATTCGTTACGTGCAAAAGATAATTCATTGAACCTCGTAAGACGTACCACAAAAGTAAGAACTGTGGGAATAATCTAAATACAAGCGAATCAACAGATAGAGCGAGAGTTTGCAATTAAAAGAATGTGAGGTTAGAAGTTCTCGGTAATTTACGCAATAAAAAAAAACGAATCGGAAGACAAAATAAAATAGCTTTTTTATAATCATGTTCATTGATATGTGTTTCACACATTGTACTTTTACTGTTGCTATGATGGTCTAGTATTGTGATAAGCATATTGGCATAATGCTCATTGACATTGAAATTGCTTACTAAAATTGCACGCCCGCGTAAACACATGTAACAAGATATGTTACGTCAATATATTTTTTACTAAGTGATTAGGAGTTTTTTCAATAATTTTCAAAGTTAGTTTTGGGCAAAAAAGGACAGTATGTCTTGCATATTTGTAGGAGGTTTACGTATATACTTTTATTTTTCTTCAAATTTTGCACCTTTATATAATAAAGAAATATTAAAAATACTCATATTAGAGGTTATGTCGTATTATAACTCAACACCTCTCTATTTGTGTGCCACGATGTTTTTTTGTCCTTTTAGGATTTCTGTAGAAATCATTATTTTTGGAATCTTTGGCTTTTTTTGAAAGACATGGCGTATTTTGCAATATTTAAAGGTTATGTGCACGTATCATACAAATCCACTGTGTTTGTATACCACAATAATTTAGTTTTTTTTAAAAAACCTATAAAATTCGATATTTTTTCGTTATCTTGCTTTCCTTAAAAAATATGGCGTATTAGTAATATTCAAAGCGCATGTTATGTTATGAAGACCTGCTTAATCAATACAGGCTATCTGCATCAACTAGCCCTATATGCAAAAATTATTTGTTAATGCATTTTATTAAAATAATAATATGAACTAGATGATATCGTAATAATATTAATTACTATATTTTAAACATATGCACACAAGCGAACATATACACACTTGCACAGTAGAAATAGACAGTGCACATACACTCATCATGCATGCAAACTTTCTTCGTTCCATTCATAATTCTGGTCTGTAGTGTCTGTACACTAGTTGCCCACTTATACATACGTGCAAATATACATGCACATTGCACATAGTAACACACCACGACACGGCAATAGGGGTAGAACAATAACATCACATGCTGACTATGTATATGTAGCTGAATTCAAAGCCAAACGATAAAACTCTCGCACTAGATTTCTAACTATGCGCACGCGATAAAGTTCTCACTTTAAAAACTTGACAAGGTTACTTAAAAATAGAATTTCTTACAGTAAGATTAAAAATTGCTGTAACCAATGGAAATACCAATAAATTGTTTAAACGTGTATTCTGATAAGTTATCCAGAAGTTGGGTTAATTTTGTTTCTTATCTTGTACACAAAAGTAAAATTTTTGAAAGTTTTTTTAAAATTTTATTTACTGGCATTCTTAGCAACTTACATAGGGTATGTGTCTCAATTATGGCCCCTTTAAGTGAAGTTAGAGGTTCAATTGAATTTTATACGTACAAGTCGATAAATTAAAACGATGAAAAAGTAACGCATAGATAATTTAACCTTTTTTTTACAAAATACACTTTTTTCAATATAAAAAAATTGTTTTTTTTTTTTCATCATAAGTAATTGAATAAAAAAAAAAAATTTGTCTGTTTTATGGACCCTCCCAGGGAATTTCGAACATATTGTGGCCCCCCCCTATAATGGTCCATGTCAACATTTTGGCCCCCCATATTATGGACCCTGTCCATGTTTTAGCCTCCCCCCCCAATTATGGACCCTGTTTTTATCTAGTTTCTCTGTATTTGAGATTTTCTGGAATAAAATGAAGCAGGCTGGATACCAATTGATTGAAAATTAAAATTATTTATCAGTTCTTAATGCTTTTTAAATACACAACAAGGTAGTTATTAGTGTTTACCTATAAATTTCATGGAAAATATATTCTGTGATAAAATTTGTTATTTGTAAGAAAAGTTTTATATTTATGGTAAATCTATTAGGACTGTTTAGATTTTTTTGTTCGTTTAGGAACAGGTAATTTTTTCGATTTCTCTCTCTTTTTCATCAGAGCTTTCTCTTTTTTCAATTCTTCCACTCTTTCTTTTTTAACTTTAGCTGCTGCTTCTCTAATTTTTTTTCTCATTTCTTTTTCTTCTAAAATTTTTGTTTTCTTATTTTCCTGTTCCTGGAACCACTCTAATCCTTTTTTTGAAGACATTATTGATGGACATTTTGGTTGGATTTTTCTTTTTTTCTTTGAGTTAGCCTGCTCCATTGGCCAAAAAAAAATAATTTTCTTATCATTACTACAATCAGCAATTAAAGATTCATTTTCACTTGTTCCACCTACTGTATAATTTTCTGCTCTGAGGTACAGTGTGACTTTTTTCATTGAAGGATAATTGCATGAGTGGATCAGGTACTGCGGCATTGATTTCATCGATGAGTAATAGCTCATTTGGTTGAGAAGCTGCAGTACTTGTTCCATCAAATACTGGTTGCTCATATGGATCAGGTACTGCAGAACTTGTTTCATCGATGAGTAAGAGATCATTTGGATACGAAGCTGCAGTATTTGTTCCATCTAATACTGGTTGCTCATATGGATGAAGTACTGCAGAACTTGTTTCATCGATGAGTGAGAGATCATTTGGATGCGAAGCTGCAGTATTTGTTTTATCGATGACTGTTTGCTTATTTAAATGAAGTACTGCAGAACTTGTTCCATCGACGAGTAAGAGCTCATTTGAATGAGAAACCACAGCACTTACTTCCCCGCTGAGTGATTGCTCATTTGTTACTGCATAACTCACTCCTTCAGTCATATTATAAATGTTTCCTTGACCATCAATGGAAAAATTTACTGTTCACGTAAGTTTAGTGGTAATATTTCAGAGTTGCACATTGTATTATATTCAATGGACTACAGACTTGTTTTAGCCTGTTAGGTAAATACATTTTTGTTAATTGTAAGTAAGTTATAAATACAATTGTTAGGACTAATTTATTACAATTAACTCACCTCAGTTTCAGTTGAAATACTAGTTCTAGCGTCTAAATCAAATTTATCACCACAAATATTAACCCATAATTCAAAGAGTTTTTTGTCATCTGAAGAGCCAGTCCACTCACTTTTACTCTCTGCATGATTTTTGAATAACTTAAGTGTATCTGGACTAATGTACTTTTCTACTGAATCTATAAGCATTGATTAAGTTACATAACTTGATTCTTGTTCATCAGTCTGATCTTCACATGCATGAGTCTGATGGTTTTCTGATCTAATATATATTTTTGATACATCAATATTTTGCATGCAAAAGGGATGCAAGCCACAAACCTTGAAGGCATAACTTCAAATTGATTTTAAATTTATTTTTGAAAATACTTGGCTAAGCAGCATATCTACATCATGCTTGGGTATACTCAGTGCATTTTTTTCAATTCTATAGTTATTTACAGCTTTTTTCCAACAACTTTTAAATGGAAAAAATAAACCAACATCCATTGGTTGAGTTATATGAGTAGTGTTTGGTAAAAGTGCTATGAGATTAATTCCATGCTCATTACAGAAAGTACTGAGTGTATGAGTTATGTGAGAAGCATGGCCATCAACAAACAACAAAACTGGTAAAGCAATTTGTGACTGTACAAGAAAAGGATAAAACTTGTTTGCCACATACTCATAAAAAATCTATGAAGACATCCAATCTGATTCTGAATTTTCAACAACAAAGTCTTTTGGAAGACTTTCATATATACGACTAGGTACTCTCTGATACTTTGAAAGAATAAGTGTAGGAGCAATTATTCCAGCAGCACTGGCAGTGACTATTACAGTAAGATTTTCTTTTTCATTGTAATTTACTACCTTGTACACATTTTTGCTACCTTTAGCTGCTAAAACCTTACCACCTTTTGGGTTCAACATTACAGATGTTTCATCAGTGTTGAACACTCTAGAACCATCTACTATATTCTGCAATCCTAAGTTGTCCAAATACTTAGCAATATTTTCATGCCAATTTTTCAATGAATCTTCGGTTACTGTGGCTCTGGCAAGTGAAACATTTTCACTCCATCTCTGTTTTAAGTTTGGATGTCTCTTTTTAAATCCTTCAAACCAATGACATCCAGGTCTATTATCAGTGAAAAGATTTTCCTTTTTTTTAGATTTCAGAAGCATAGCAGCATTGTCAAGTAACTGATCTTTTGTAATGGGACATCCCAGTGACACCATTTCAAATATCCAATTTACGAGACTTTTTTCTTCCTCAGGGGTCAATACAGTTGAAGGCCCAGGCTTCTGTTTAGCGTGCGGATTTTTAATTCTGTTTCGTACCGTCGATCTCGGAACATTTAAAGGTTTGCATGCTGTTCTTAAATGTGTTCCGTCACGTACTGCAGCTACGGCTTTTTCCAAGTTATCACTATCATAACTACATCTCTTTTTTGGATTTTTACTCATGATTTGGCTTTTATAAGGAACTGCACTGTTGTGATCAAAACAATAAGTAGGATAGTGGTTGCTGACATAAAGGTTAAGATGCGGTGAGATCGAGGGGCCATAATAGAGACATAGCCATTCATAGTGCCGGTATTGTGGCTTTTCTAAAAATAAATATTAAATAAATTTTTAAATTCCCTATTTTGTTTTTAATTTTTTTTAACTCTTATTTAACAAATCAACAACTTTTTATACTTAAATACTTGTTTTATTGTTTACAATAGCTGTTCAAAAAGATGAGTTTCTTACAATTTTCAACAAGAGTCGATGCATAGAACAGTAAAAAACTTGTGGTAACTATTTAATCCATTGGATAAATTTGTAGTAATATTTACATGCTTTTATATTACATGCTAACGGTAAATCGTAAACCGAGTAATAATTACGAAATTTTTAGGAGACTGTCAGTTAATCCAATCAAATTATTTCTTGAAATTATCAAAAATTGTATTGTGGGGGGCCATAATAAGGTCAGGGTCCATGATTGGGACACATGCCCCTACTACCACACAAATTACATAAAGAATGTCATAATGTATTTATACTGTACAAGCTTATTCCAAATAATAAGACTTTAAACGTTTTGTGAAGAAAAATACCTTCAAGATTTTTTTATAGTAGGCATTGCAAAACTTAATATTAAATCGTGTTTCTTTAAAAAAACCTTTGCTTTCAAGAAAGTCCTATTAGCTACCATACTGGAAGATTTAAAGGCTTTGTTAGACAAACCAGCTGATATTTTGCAGAGAGATTTTTTTAGCCTACTATCTTGTCTTTAAATTTAAGAACACGTTCTCTCTTGTTTAAAATGAACGTATTATTCTTATTTATGTATTACTGCTTATATTTCCAGTTTAAGCGAATGCTGAACAAAGAGCTTTCACACTTCTCGGAATCCTCAAAGTCTGGAAATCAAATTTCAGAGTACATTTGCAGCACGTTTTTAGGTAAGTAAAAAAATTCATATTTACTTTTTTGTTGGTCTTTAAAATCAAATAAGTTTTATGTATAACATCTAAGGACATTAAAAGTGATTGAAATTTTTCGAAAAAAATTTTACAGTTTCTTATTAAGAAGTTAATTATATGTTATAAACTTCTAAATGTAAGCTAAAAAAAAGTGAACAAGTTGCAATACTTTAATTATTAAGTTTCTGTTCTAAACTTTATTAATCCTAAGTTTCTGTTGGATAACATTTTTTTATTTTTTTTTAGAACACATTTCTACTAAATTTAAGGTCTAAGTAGTACGATAAAATATTTTTTAAGTTCTCTTACTTATTCTCTTCTATTAAAAAATCTTGTGAGCGAGTTAAAACGGCTTTATGGTAAGCCTGCAAGCCTTCTAGCTGAAAAAATTTATGAGATCATTGGTTCAAATTCCGTTAAAAAATATGAAGACTTTTTTCTCGGGTTTTTTCAAAGAGATCTTGAAACTCAGAAACGAAAGAATTACTCATTGAATTCTACAGACAAGTGGTGAATTTTTCTAGATAATGTTTGGATCTCTAGATTCGTTCTTTTTACAGGAAATCAAAACCTTGCAAGCATATTGAAAAAATAATTATTAGTCTTCAAAATGTCAGTACGGTAAGTATTACGGTTATTGTCAATAATGAACTATAAGACCTTATATTTTCTGGGGGTATCTTAAACTCATCAATAACCCCTTAAAATACTACCCAGTTCAAAAGATAATTACTTTTTTTAAAAGAAACTTTGCAAGAGGAGAAGAGAGACTTTTTACTAAAAACCTAAAAATGTTTATGGAAAAAAATTAAGAAAAAAAAGAAAATATGGTAAAAATAAGAATTATGAAATATTAAAAAATCTAGTTGTTTATCGGTGGGATTCTAGGTTCTCTGAAGTAAAGTAATATAAACTTTAGCAGACCACCAAATGAATTCTGTTGTTTCGTTTTTTTGTCTTTGTGGAGATCTTAGAAAAAAAGCTAAAAAATGTTACTTATAATGTATCAAGACTATATATTTTTATTTTAAAAAATTTCAAACTTTGTCTCTGTTCAGAAATAATACGCTGGTTAAGTTTTCTAATGGTACCTACCTCCACCCCCGGCTTAACTAACTGACCGTGTGTTTGCACATGTAAACAAAAGTTTATCAGCTGATCATGTTTTGGTGCACTTTGAGCTCTTTGAAGAGGTTCAAGAGGACTTGAAAGCACTCAAAGTGCGCCAAAACGTGATTAGCTGATTAACTTCTGTTTACATGTGCCAACATGTGGTTGGTAAGTTAAGCCAAGGGGCAGGTACCAACTCAAAACTTAACCAAGGTATCATTTTCAAACAGACCCATTATATAGCTACTAGATGCATTAGTTTAAACACTTCACGAATTAAATCAGGAAAACTAATAAAATCAGGAATAATAAAATGCTTTAAGACCTCTCTGTTAACGTACTATTTGGACGTTATTTATTAGAAAGATAAAAAACAAAGTCATCTTAAAGATTTCTTATACGATTTCTGTCTGTGTAATACGTTTAGTTTTCAGTAGTGCGGAAGCGTTATGAGATAACTTTTTGAAGCAGATATGGCCCCAGTAGCTTCTTTAGTCCTATTCTACAAATATACTAAAAAGTATGAGACAAAATAAAGCTTAATGTTTCAAAACCATCTAAGATTATTGTTAATTAGTCACTTTCAAAGCATTGCAATCTATTTTTTTAACATGGCTTCTAAGCCATTTGATCACTGATAAGTTTCTAAGAGGTGCGAACTAAATTTGTAGAAGCTGGGTCTCAAACAGGAAAGTCATGTGTTTCCAAGCCACGAATCTTTAAAAACGAAAGCTTCGTATATTTAAGCATTTTCTACATTAACTGCTAACGGTATTAAGCGTTACAAGAGAGAATCCCTGCCTATTAAAAGACTTTTATATGTAAAAAAATCAAAGACTACATACTTAAAACTATATTTAATTATTATGTTTCTATAACTCCGTACTTCATGCATTGCAAACAAGAGTAAGATTGATATAAAAATGATGTTTATATAAAATTCTATTTATCAACATCTATACATAAAAATATTATTGTTATTGACAATGAAAATCATGCGCACATCACCAGACTGGCTTCGTTACATCTCTAATTAATACAGACGAATAAAACTCGACAAAAATGTATCGGTCACATCTGTATAAAAAGTAACGTGGATAATCTTAAGCTTCCATGGCAAGTGAAACTATTTTATTGCACTATATGAGTGTACATATTTATCTTCCTTGATTATACAAAGATTTTAGTATGAGATGTATGTATGTGGCCTATGAATCGGCTTGAGGTGGCAGTCCCATGGCTGCCGTGTCCAGGAGTTGAGGAAGGAGGTGAAGTAATTAAACGCTTGTTAACATTAACAAGAAAAGGTTTAATATTCACTAGTAAGAAAGGGCTTCTCAAGGAAGCTACAAAATGTGTGCTCGCAATGACGTTCGAGACTTCTCTGCTTGAGCAGCGGCCTGCACGGCGGGCAGAGACGCGGGGGAAAGAGAAGCAGAGGAAGGCTAAAGAGCCTACTCTTTTACCGACGGTTGCGCAGCAGAATCGGGTCCTCACACTACTCCCTCCTGAGACAGAACAAGTAAAAAGAAAGTGAAAGACTGTGGCCATAGCAAACTGATGTAAGTTACAAGAATTAAAAAAAAATGTTTGAATGAAACTTCACAAAAACATAACTGTTTGAATCGCAGTACAACATAAATTGGATTGTTTTTACTTAGTTACAATTAACGTTGGAAACAATTTTTTTTAACGGAACAGAGTCTCAACACATGAAAAAAAAAAAAAAATGAAAATTTACAGAGTGTGTGTAATAACGCTGTGGCTGGGCAGGTGTAGGCCATTAAAAAGTTGTAAGACTCAAATGATGTTAAATATAATTACAAAATGTGTTTAGACACTACTTGAGGTCTATGTAGATTTTACTAATGATAAATTAGACGTAAAACATAAACGTTGCTAGCGCAAGTTAATAAGATATTTAAAAGAAGTTTTACAGACTGTTTTCACAATTAACATTGACTTGACAATAACAGAGATATTAAAAAATATAAATTCGCAGTCTCTGAGTTACAAATCGGCCAACGCAAGGCAGTATGGTGTGATTAAACATTAAATGTAACGCAATTTTACAGTAATGGTATAACTGAGTGAATATAAAATCACAGTTGGCGTTAAATAAGCTGGGACTATATTAATTAATTTTCCTTAATATTAGCAACCAGGTAACAAAGAGACAAGAAAACAAATTTACTTAGAATTATTAATGGATGTGCTGATATGAACTTTTTTGTTGCATTGTTTATTGCACGGAAAGGTTTTAAGTACAGGAATCGGCCTTGGAGGCAGTATGCAGGGTGTGGTGAGATCCACAGTGGGTGCCTCAAGGTCCTCTAGAACAAAGTAAGCTGGTTTGAGTTGTTCTGTTGAGACAACTTTGTGTGTACCGTTTATATCTATTTTATAGTCGAGGTCGTGAATTCGCTCGATGATTTTGTAAGGGCCCGAGTAAGGACGTTTGAATGATTTGGCAGCTAGGTTATGACGAAATACATGTAAGCAAGTGCGAAGATCCTTAAAAAATAATGGGCAAGCCTTGTGACGGTGTTCAATGGGCACTGGTTTGAGTGTTCTCATGTGTTCCCTGTAGTCCTCAATAAAAATTTGAGGATTTGCAAAAAAATTGTCAGAGATGAAGAATCCACCGGGCAGGCGTAAGGTTGTACCGTATAAGAACTTGGCAGGGCAGGCTCCCGTGTTAGTCCACACTGCGGTGCGGAGGCCAAGCAGAACTGTGTTAAGAAGTTTAACCCAATTAGGATCATTGTGACACATGAGTGCGGCCTTGAAACTGCAATGCCAGCGTTCTATGAGCCCGTTGGCAGCTGGATGGTAGGCAACGGTTCCTTTGCACTGGCAGCCTATGGAGGAAAGGTAGGCGTTAAATATGGTGAATTTAAATTGAGATCCCTGATCTGTGGTCAGAAATCGTGGGGCACTGAAGCGAGCGACCCAAGTCTCTTGGAAGGCACGAAGGACCGTGGAGGCTTGAGAGGGACATCCTCCACCTAACGAGAGAAACGGTCTATGATGGTTAAAATGTACGAGAAACCCTCACAGGTCTTGAGAGGACCAACAATGTCCATGTGAACATGACGAAATCTGTCGTCCGGAGCTATAAATTGACTGAATTCGTTTTTAACATGACGAGAAACCTTAGATTGTTTGCAATCGAGACAGCCATGACACTAAGATTTTATATTCCGGTGCATGTTAGGCCAAACGTATCTTTGACGAATCAGTTGGTCTGTAACTTTAGCGCCAGGGTTAGAAGAACTATGAAAAAGATCAAAAATTCGTTTGCGTAAAGCTTTTGGAACGTAGGGACGAAGAATTTTGCCAGTGAGGTCGTAGGAAAGACAAAGATGCTCGTGACCTAATTCGATGCTTTTGAGATTTAATGAACAGTCTGAAGACTCGAGGAGTGACTTTAACTCGACGTCGTGCTGCTGATGCTGAACAAGTTCGGGCATCTCGATATCAGTAGGTAGGCAAATCATGTCAACGCGAGAGAAAGCGTCTGCTGCAACATTATCTGTGCCAAGTAAATGTTCGATCTCTGTGGAATATTGAGAGATAAAGCACATCTGTAGGCACTGACGAGGAAAGGCTTTATCAGCCTTTTGCACGAAAGAATAAATCAGGGGTTTATGGTCAGTGACGATTTTAAAGCACCTACCCTCAAGAAAATATTTAAAGTACTTTATGGACGTGTAAATAGCAGTTAGTTCCTTTTCATAAGCGCTATATTTGCACTGAGCCAGAGAGAATTTTCGCCTGAAGAACGCTGACGGGTGCCAAGTTCTATCAGTCAACTGCTCGAGGGCTGCACCCACGTCAAAGTCTGAGGCATCGGTTACAAGATGCGTAGGAGCAGTGGAAGAGGGATGCACGAGATGACAAGCGTTAATAAGACTATTTTTAGTGTCCTCGAAAGCCTTGATGGATTCTTCTGCCCAATCAATTAGCCGGCGATCGTTTTTTTTGGAGTCGGGCGTGAATGCATAGAGAGGAGCCTAAACAAATGCAGCATTGGGAAGGCTGCGCCGATAAAAATTTACAAGGCCCAAAAATCTTCGGAGCTCGAGGACCGTCTTGGGTCTGGGGAAATCAACAATGGCCCTAATTTTCTCTTTGCACGGCCTTGAGCCATCCTGATAGATGAGGTGGCCAAGAAAAACGATTTACGATTTGTGAAATTTGCATTTGGCTAGATTGAGGCGGAGGCTAAACTTTTTGAGACGTTCAAAAACCGTCTTGAAATGAGAATCGTGTTCCTCAGGAGAGGAAGAAAAAACTCAAATATCATCAAGATAAACAAAAATAAAGTTCAGATCACCCAAGGCCTGATCAATATATCTTTGAAAGGACTGCGACGCGTTGCGAAGGCCAAAAGGCATGAAAACATACTCAAACAAACCAAACGAGGTCGTGACTGCAGTCTTAATAATGTCCGTAGGTGCGATAGGAATCTGGTATTAGGCTTTGTACAGGTCAAGTTCTGAAAAAACTTTTTTACCCTCTAAGAGAACAGAATAATCGTGAAGGTAGGGTATGGGGAACTTATCGGGAACCATGCGAGAGTTTAGACGGCGATAGTCCCCGCAGATTCTCCAAGAGCCATCCTTATTACGTACCATGTAAATTAGGCTTGCCCAGGGGCTTTTGGAGTAGCGGCAAGTACCATTTCTGACAAGCTGCTCGAATTCTTCTTTGGCTGTTTGGTATTTTTCGGGATCGAGACTACACGTGCGTTCGGTGACCGGTGGACCGGGAGTTTCTATATGATAAAAAACGTCTTTAGCCGTAATAAACTGAGCTGGTTTTTCACCTGTGACTTCCGGGAAGTCAGCAAGAATTCGAGAAATTTGAAAGCTAGAGGAAAAGAGACTGACTATGGACGAGTTGGCCTCTCTGAGACAGCCAATGGAGTAGAAGTTCGAGTGAGGGTCAATGAGCCTGCGGCGCAAAACGTCAACGATAAGACCATAAAAGTGCAGGAAGTCTGCCCCTAAAATAGGGCTAGGAACGTCGGTACGATGGAATTTCTAGGGGAAACGGCGTTTCAAGCGCAGATTAAGCGCCAGGTCTACCTCACTGTAAGTGTGGATTACGGAATCATTGGCTGCGAACAATTTAAAGTCAGTGGGTCTAGCTGAAGGATCGGTCTTGGGCAGCAAGGAGATTTTTGCTTCTGTGTCAACAAGAAAATGAAGACCAGATGAGATGTCGCGGATATGGAAGCGTCTTGTTCCAGAGAAAACTTTGCTCGCAGCTTCCACGCGAGGAGGAGAACCTAGTTTTTTTGTGCCTTAGGCCAAGAGCAGTTGCCCTTACAGCGAAAAGCTCTAGCATCATACTTACGATATACTTAGCAAAGACCATCAGAATTGGGGCCGGGGTTGGACTTAGACTGGGTAGCCTTGTCATTATTGCGGCGAGAGTGGTCGTTACGATTACGCGACTTTGAGCGGCCATGGGAGGGGCCGATCAAATTTTTACCCATGAGGAGATCGACACTTTTTTTTAAGGTATCAACATTGTTTGATAATTAGTCAAAAAGCTGAAAGGATTGATCATCCATGGACGAAATCGAAAGGCTTGCTACTGGGCTTATGGGTTGGGTCGTAGCTTGGGCATTAGTTCTGACAGCGAAGATATTCATGTGTTGGGAGGCGAGGGAGTCGCAGTCTGTGTCTGCTGCCTGTGCTAAAGCTGTCAGGGATGTGATATTATGAATCGAAAGGGCCGAACGACAACCGGGAGAAAGTTGCTCTAGGAACATGATCCTGAGAACCTCCTCCCCACAACCTGTCTCCAAGGCACGTATTCTACTTAAAATTATAGACGGTTTGTTTTCTAGTGAAACCTGGTTGCGCAAAAGCTGACGGAGACGCTGTTCCGACGAGCCCCCAAAAGTAGAAATTATGCGTTTTTTAATTTGCTCGTAAAGATCTGGCGGCTTTGAATGCAAATTTGATAAATCAAGAATGGACATCATAGAATCCGCATCTAATTTTTCGGCAATGTAATCCGCTTTGGTCGCGGAGGCCGTGATACCGCAATTTCTAAGCGTAATTTTGGCTTGAGCAAACTACGCCTGAGGGTGAGAACGCATAAAGTTCGCTTTTTTGGGTGCTCGCGCAGCAGCCACTACCTGAGGTGTCGGATCTTCGCTGTCGTCACTCCTTGCATTTAAATTATTAGATTTACCCTGCACCTGTAGTTCGAGCTCTGCAATTTTGTCCATTTCTTGCTTGAGCGACGCTTGTAGTTCCTCGGTGGACATGATTTAAAATTTCAATGAAACAAGCAAAGTAAACAAAAAAAAAAATTTTAATGCAAAATGCACGACGAGAGTGTATGACTGCAAGGGTTTCAAAAAAAATGGAGTATTTTAATTAGAAAAGAAAAATAATAACGTTAAAAGTCTGAAAATAAGCGGAGCCTCATGTTAAAATCGTGTTGAATGAGATACAAATAAGCAACAGCAAGCACGGCTTTAGGCGAAACACGAGGTGATTCTGAGAAAACGCTGCAAGTTTTGCTAAGGCGCGCGCGTCGAGACACGACATATAATACGCAAGATCACGTAGGCCCGCGCAAAGGCTGTAATTTTAAACAATGCGAGAAAAAGTATATATGTATATACAAGTAACCAAGCCAGTACGAAAAAAGAACAAAGCATGCAAACACTATTGAATCGCCTTGAATATAATTGCAAATGTTCGGCGAAATCGCACTTTGCAAGGTCATGGATGAGTACCTGCAGGAGCTGCGGCAAGACGATGAGCTAAGGGCCACTGCAAGCTGGAATAAGTATGATGAGCTGCATCGATGATGGGCTGTTGCTGGGCAATGCCGTGGGCCGTCGTAAACATGCAAGAATGCCGCACGGTCAAGAGTACTGTACAGAAAGCGTCCGGAAGGGCTCGAATGGCTCGGTGATTTTGGCGTCGAGAGGCCGAGACGATGTATTTCGGGAGAATCATCGACGAGGTATCAGCATGAGCCCCAGGAAGGCTGGCTCTCGATAGGCAACAATAATGGCTGCCACAACACAAACTTGCTGCTGCCACTGCACAAAATTGCTGCTCACATCTTCCAAGAAGTATAATAATTCCTTTCTTCTTCCTCGAGACAGTCGGGGTCACCAATATGGGATATGTGTATGTGGCCTGTGAATCGGCTTGAGGTGTCAGTCCCATGGCTGCCGTGTCCAGGAGTTGAGGAAGGAGGTGAAGTAATTAAACGCTTGTCAACATTAACAAGAAAAGGTTTAATATTCACTAGTAAGAAAGGGCTTCTCAAGGAAGCTACAAAATGTGTGCTTGCAGTGACGGTCGAGACTTCTCTGCTCACGCAGCGGCCTGCACAGCAAGCAGAGACGCGGGGGAAAGAAAAGCGGAGGAAGGCTGAAGAGCCTACTCGTTTACCAACGGTTGCGCAGCAGGGTCGGGTCCCCACATTAGCAGGGCTGTTAACGCCCCCTTTCTTATCCCCTTTTACTCATATTTGATTATTAAACATTGCAAAAGCATCAATTAAGAGAATTTGCTTTCTATATATATGGGATAGTAAAAGTGGGTATTTCAAGTATTTGAAGTGATTTTTGGTATAAAAACTATTTGTCCAACTTTTTTACCAAGTATCACTTCTGCCTAAATATTGAATTTATTAACTTTGTTACTTTTAACCTTGTGCCACTACATAAATTATTTAATATATTCTAGTTAATTATTAACATAACGACTGATCCGATTTCTAATTTCAGTTTACGAGATAGTACACCTTCACCAATGTTATTAAGTTTTTTCATCCTTTTTCATCTAAAAATTGATGTAGATATTATTGTTAGATTGGTCAACTCCTTTATATGTAGCTTTGTCAATTCTTTAATATATCTTTACTTTACCTTTCATCTCATTTTGAACATGATTTTTTTTAAATAGTGATAATAGAAACTTGCCCTCCTTCGTTTTCTTTGCACGTTTTTTTTTGGCCTCCCTTCGCCCTCCTTTGCTGCCACTAAATTCTTCCTGACGCCTGCTCGCCCCTTCTTTACATAATTTCTTTTTCAAGAAATTTTCTTTAAGAAATAAATAAAAATCAGAAAAACATCTTCCCTGGGTGCGAATCGAACACACAACCTCCTGTTTACTATACAGTTGCTCTACCATTTGAGCTACCGAGAAGCCGTACATTCATTTGTACCATAAGTTTAAATAGGATTCTCATTTTTAGTTTTAAGAGCTGTCTTTCACCTAAGCTCAATATGGTAGGTATAAGATTCTAATGCTTGCTGGTTTATTAATAATCTTATTTATTTTCAAGGGAAATTTCTTTAAAAAAAAAATTGTGTGGTTTAGTATTAAAAATCTTAAGTATATTGGATATTGAAAAAGGGCATGTATCGAGGATATGGAGTGCTTGTGTGAGAAAAACCACCATCCATACATATGCACCTCTTGATACAATAATTGAGATGAATTAACGTTCGCTTGTATACTTATTGGTCGTATTAAGTTTCTAGGTTTTATATGTATTAAGAATGTTTTGACAAAAAATATTTTCTGAAATTAGGAACCATGCGAAAAAGTGTGTCAATTGAAAAGACAACATGACAGTAGTGGCTTTTTTTAATACATTGTTAAATCGAGTGTCTTATTCAATCAATTTTATTACTTTATCTGTATCTATGAATATTTTATAAATGATTTGATTTTTTTTTTTAAACCTTCCGATCATGTCACGCCTTTCACTTTATTTAATATAATTTTTAACAGAATTGCTTATCTTCTTTTGGAAAAGCAAGATGTAATCTTTTAATGTTCAATGGAATAAGTTAATGTCATGTGACTTCCAAAATCAATCAAAGTCATCTGGGAGGTTGGCACGCAAAGCGCAAGGGACGTAGCTCACTAGTATATATGTGCAACTTAAGTAATGCAATATATGATGCTATAAAAACGCTTTTTTGAAAGGAAAAATCGCTTTTGTTATGTTTGTTACCTGTCCTTTAAACTTTTAGTCAACTTTGAATTTTCACGTGCCACGAGTACATTAAACATATAAGTCATAAAGTGTTGGCTAAGGCAACTCGGATTTATTGCAAGGACATCAGTAGTCTTGGACTACACTAAGGAGTGACGAACAGTGAAGCATGCTCGCAAAAAGTGGCTCCGGCAACAACAAAGAGAGTAGAAACCACAATAACTCCTTGTTCTGATCACAAACTCATTGGTGTAATTTAAAAAATTATTTTAATTTGGTATAGTAAAACAATATACTTAACCAAGTGCACTGGTATTATTTAAATTAAAAGTTCATATTTGTTTAAAAACAACAAATAAGGCTCCCCAGTTAAATACTGCAAGACCTATGAACAATACTATTAGAAAAATGGTTAAGACCATACTCTAAGCAAGTCTGGTCATAATCGTCTTATGACATGATGAATATGAATTAAGTTAGGAAGCTGCTTTTTTTCAACAGATATAAACAACAAATTTTTCACTTTTAGTTATCCGTTTTGCCAAAAGTATTACCACTTAAATGTACCCTTTTTTGATCAATAACTAATCCCAAATGTTGGAACATAGGTTGGTGCCCAAGGAGAAAAAAAAGATGGTAGACAATTCAAGCATCATTTGATCTTTCATTTTTCTAACTCTGTGTCTTGGAATAACTGCATTTGTTTATACACACATGACAATAATAATAATTTTATGTTGACTGTACTTTTAAGGTTGTAGACTTTATTATGTTAAGATTTTTAAATTATTTCTTCATTCGTATTACTTTTTTTTTATTTTTCGTAATCATCGATCAAAATCATTGAAAATTCATAGAAATTAAATAATTAGCACCATAAATAATGCGTAGGAAGGTAGATAATCTACATGCAAGAATGATTGGCTAGTATGTATAATTGATAGTGCGCAGAAAGATAGTGTAGAGAACGACCGCAAATTGTCTGCGAGTCAGTTGTAAAAGGCACTGATGCTCAAGGAAACGTATGCTTCTTTAGCAAGCCTGAAACATGAACATCCACTGCTAACTCAGATCTGAAACTCTTCTGTACATCAGTAGACAGCGCGTAAAGTATACGCTGACAGGGAGATGATAGGTCACGAAAGTCAACATTGCGAGACTTAGTGTAAGTATACTGATTATTGTATTACCACTACTCACTGGTATTGACGTGGATTTTCGGCACTTAACCGCTTATAGCATCGTGACAACGTACCTTCAAGTAGTTAAGAAACTAGGAATAGCGTCAGCGTTTCTTAGGTGAAGAACTTGGGTTAATCTCTCAAGTAGTTCTCAAGACACGTAAAGGGCCTCGAAAACTACCTGAACCTACGTGATCTCCTTCGTAATAGGCTGAAACGTTGCATTTTTCCAGCCCTGTTGACGTTTTCACGTTGACGAGAACCTGTCCCGGTGCAACGCAGTAAACACACTTTTAAACAAATCGTACCACCTAAAACGCCAAAACACTTTAACCTTACCTATCTTCTGATAATTTTGCTTGGCTAAGCTCAATTTCTTCGCTATAAACTCTTCACCTAGAGGAGACCTCATCGCGGACTGTCCGTGGGGATGTGGACAGTTCCCAAGTGAGATGACCAGAATACGTATTATGCTTGTACCAATAATACGCACAACACACATGTTGGTTTTAGACTACTCTTTATTCATTTACATCAGATGAACACTTCCAAGAAGTTAACGCTATCTCCAGTGCAAACTCGCAATTCACAGATTTGTACACGCACTCTTGCACTCATACAACCACACCCAAACATCTACCTACACGCACACGAAGTTCCTCTTATGTAACCCATAGAATGGCCAGCTCCGAGGTTACGACAACCAGACTCAATTGCGAGAATACCCAGCCACCACGCATCACCGTTGATCACGAGCTACCTTATGCATAAGCTTGATAACCAGAGTACACACTGTATATCCTCTTTTTGTCTGTAGGGAGTTATACCGTAGGCCTCACTAGCAAGTCTGCTGAGTCTCAGATAATGCTGCGAACTTGCACACACGGTGATCGCAGAAAGTACTACTGTTGGCCTCACCAGCCAGTCTGCTAAGTCTCAGATGATGCTGCAAAATCGCACAAGCACACACTTCCTTATACATCCTATTCCAACAGATAGACTGCCCCTTGCCAACTACCAAGCTCAGACAACTCTTTAAACACACACACATTCTTTTCATCCCAACGCAATGGACAGACGGACGCTTTCCACCTGCCAAGGTTTAGACGACTCTTAGAATACCTTGACTAAACATAGATACACAGTATGTCCCCCTTAACAAGCTACCCTGCAAGTCTCAACCGTCCCGAATGCATCGCTGCTCGCGTTTTACTGTGCATAAAATCTCCTCTATCTCTTTCTTTCCCTTATTCCTCTCATACAACCTTGCTCGCACATGGCCCATCTTTCTCTCAACTACACACACACACACACACCTACACATATACACACACACAAACCTTTTTCTGGCGCAATAAAATTGACAAAAGACAGTGTGAAAAACCAATCAATAACTCTACAATTCTCATTTTTACTGTGCTCAACCAACAACGCATATATATATACCCGCTCTCCTACCAAATCACACTAAAATATACACATGTACTTGCGTGCAGGATTATAATATCATCATCACTCAAAGTCCTTTAATATACATTCCTTCTTAATGTTCTTGTTTTTCACTCTAGTATTTCTCTTGCTCGTCTCATCAGCTGTAATCCACTATCTTTCTCAGCATCTCTTTCACACAAACAAACAAAAAGGCCAGCATGAATACTCAGGCATAAAAAACAAGCCTCAGGCATCGAAATCAATATCAAGTCAAGTTTTGGTGTTTTTCGCCCTAAAAAAAGAGTGACTTCGTCATTAGGCATAGAGTCCATTACAAGCTTATCGTGGCTGAGCTAACACTTTTCCCTAGTCTTACCACATGTTTATAAAAAAAATTTGCTTGCAAAAAAATTTAAAATTAGTTTGTGTGGGAAAAATTTAAGTTGAAATTTGAAATCTCGTTTTCATATTTAAACGTGAATATTAAATTGCCTGTAGATTTAACGAATCTATTCAAAAACAGCAGTTATAATTATTTGCTAGTTGACAGTTGCACCAATGATCTCAAAAAATGTTGCGAGAGTCGTGACTATGTACAGATAAATATATATTGAAATTAAATGCATCTTACTAATATATATAGAAAGTCGCTAAGACTGTTGTAATGGTTATCCGCGCAAACTACTAAACCAATCTTGCTGAGATTTCGCAAACTAATTCTTGACACTTCCTAGTAAGTTTTAGTGTAGTTTTTATGTTGAGAAAATTCATAACAGTATTAATCAATAAGCACAAAGTTTTGTAAGAAGACACTAGCTTCTCACTTCATTTCAGAAGGATCCGATAAGTGGCATAGAAGTAAGATCTAAGTTACCTGCAATTAAATTAAGTAAGTCTAATTGTTATATTCCCAAGCGAAGGAACAAATATTACAGTCGATCATTAGTGGTGCATGAAGCATAGAGCTAGGAGTTGTGCAGCTGGATATCCCAGCTACCAACAACACTGGTCTCTAAAGGACAAGCAACTTGCATTAATCTAAATTCCGAACCACCAAGATTAATGAATGTCACCAATAGAGAGTTGTTCTCAATGCTATTGTTTCGAACAAAATATGGGAGACGTGTCAAGCTAGAGCACAATCAGCTGTAGCCTTTCGGAACTTAATGGCCGTTTTTGAAACTTTTTGGGGGCTACTGAAGCAGATTTTGCTATAAGAGCAAGCCACGGAAAACACTTCTAAGAAATTTGGGCAGCCACAATGGCCTACTTCTCTGGGGTCGCCCAAACGGCATACCCACAGGAACGGTATGTTCCAAGCCCACTTTTCCGACTAACGATGAGCGGTTGGTTATCTGGGGAACGATCTAAAGACAAAATCGTCTTTGGTTAGCGGCGTACCTTCTTCTAGTACGGCTTCTGTACGCAGAGACTCCGGGGATAAGAGTCAAGCTGCCCACAGCTGGCTTTCCATCATCAAGAACAATAATAAGGAATAACTGCAAGTTCTAGTACTGGCCCTTTTAAGAGCCATTATACGTATTGACGTTCCCTACTAAACCATAAATCCCATCGGTTTTTTTAAAAGCCGTTAAGGTTAAACTACTTGGCTAACAAATACATTAACACTACCATTTTGGGCAACGATTCGTTGACTCAAATTGTTTTTCGCAAGGCTAGAATCCTGGTAAACGACAACCCTCTATTACCTCTTGACTCTGAGCATCTTATCAGGAATTACAAATCCTCTTTTAAGTTTATGCTGGGTGAACTTAACAGCTATAAAGAAAAAGTAAACTGAGTGTGTAGAAAAAGAAGATGTTTTAGACACCAACGTCTCTGGCGTAATACCAGGAGACACTCGGAAAGAGGTCTACAAATATCTCCAATGCTTTAGACGTTGTAGTTTTTCTCCTGATTAGTCTGGTGATACAATAACAGGCTAGAAAATACCACTCTGAGGTATAGAAGCAGTCATATTTGCTGGGAACTTCAGTCAAGAAAAAGTTTAATTAAAAAGCTCACCAGGCCTTTTTAGAGGACCATCGGACGTTGAACTACCTTGCCAACAACTATATTAGAACTTAACAAAGTTGACAGAGTTAACAAAAATGTTGAGATTAATCTCCAGAACTGTTACTCTAGTAATAAAGTTGTGAGATAATAGAAAAATATTTTATAAGTATACAGATAAGAGAGAAGTATAATTATAAATATATAGATAAGAGAAAAACAACTCTTCGTTATATATTTTTTTCTGAGTTTTAAATTTGGACGGCTTTAAGAAATAGCCCTTTTCTTTGATTCTATGGAAAAAACTGCAAATTAACAGCCTTTTAGAGCAAACGATTACTTTAGGGCATAAGGAACGCACAGTTATTTTCAGCTTGATTATGTTTTTTTGTTTCCTTTGCAACTTATTGTTTAACAAAACAAACTGTACAGATCGTGAAGAAATATATTTTTGAAAGATTTTTTTTCTGAAAAGTGTCACGAATAAATTAAAAATTTTTTAATGACAACGTTTCACATTACATGTCAACACACTACGGTGTTTTTGTTAGTGAGTCTCGGGCAAAGCCAGGGGGGCTGCTAGTAGTATAATAATAGTTTTTACACTTAATATCATTTGTTCACGTATGTTAATACTTCTGGAATCTACCTTTAAGAAGGATAAGAGGCACTAAGGTACTGCCCCCAACATGTATTACGGGATACCTCAGTGGGAGTGTGAAGAAACGTAAGCATATTTACAATGCCCTTGACTGACGCTACACATCGTCCTGGGGTCATTTATATTATTATGTATTTATTTATCTACTTTCTTATGCTACCTCCGGGTGTGGTCATTTGATATTTCGGGATCGCGTCAGTTTGTGCTGCCCTAAAAATCCACCGACTTACCAGCTATTCCACTTAGCGGACAGCTTTGGTTCGTACTGCCCTGAAGATTCGCTCATTACCCGATAAAAAAAAGAGAGAAGTCACTAGTGAACTGAAAAAACTAGAAGACTGCAGTAGCCTTTTCATCGGCCATTAAGCCAGAATAGTATGTAAAGTGAAAGTTGTAATATAAAGAGTAATAATCAAATATATAGATCTAATTTCGATATTTATTACAGTACTAAGCAAAAATACTACAGTGCTTTGAAGATCACCGCTTCCTTGACAAAGTACCAGACTCGTTACCAAAGGCAAAACTGATTAACATGGGCTAGCATGGGCCTTTTATAGTCCTCAAAGAAGCAGCGACATCGGCTGCTTTGATTTGGTGGCTCAGATAGAATAGTAGAAAGCTCTAGTAGAAAGTGCATCTCTATGTCACATAATGGCACGCGGATTTTAATTTATGATAGCTTTGATTTGATAGTATGCTTATATATCAAAATAAGAAATTAATTAAAGTATACTTGAGATCTTACAATATAAGTAACATACATAGTGATTAAATACATAACTTCCTTATTATAAGACTGAAATCACAGGAAGTAAATCTCAGAAAAAAAGTTTTTAAAATAATTTTTAAATGTATTTATTTATTGAAACCTACCTCATCACAGGTGATTGTGAGTTCTCACATTACTTAAACTATATTTAGAAATTTAATTCAAAGTTAATTTTGATACAGTCGTTATTTTATTTAAAGTTGTAAGTTTAATTAATTTAAAATTTTAATTATACTCTATCAAGCCCTAAGTTTGCAATCAGCTAAAAAATTAATTTATTTGAAAAATTAGGTTTTAATGTATAATAATTTCACCATATTGTGATAGTGAGGAATCTTTCTGACTAAGCTTAAAAATTTCTATAAGAGTTTTATCACTTTAAGTTATTAGGAAACAGTTCTAAAAAACAATAAGCCTTTATTGATAAAGGTTCAACTGTTATAATAAATAACAAGAAATCTTACTAATAAGTGAAGCAAAAATATTAAATATTACATAGTATTGAATAATATTATATAGAATATTATAAGTCTTTTGTAATGTGTAAGTTTCAAGAGCGCATAACAGTCCAAGTGGTTGGTTGTCCCAACATCATCATGATATGTAATCTGAAAGAGGCCATTAAAATAAGAGGAAAATAGTGATTTAAACAATAAAAATAGTGTCTATCGTTTAAGTCGATTTACCTTCTTTGCAGACTTTTGCAAATGATTTATGGCGATTCACTACACTAGTTTTTAACCTGAAATCTGATTTGGATAAATTTAAACGACAACGTAGCTGTTGGCATGGCAAGTCCAAGCCTGGTTCTTGCTCTTGAGAGAGTGATCTTCAACTTTTCCTTCTTTATGAAAAGTTTCCTTCTTCAGAGACCTAGTAGTTTTTCTGTATGTTAAAGCAGTAAATAAGGGTAACTGGTCTAAACATCTCTATATTTAAGATCGTCAAATTTAGTTTTTCTGATTGCTGTAGGTTGAGAAATTTTACTACTACCTGAAGAGTCAGCTAAATTTTTTCTCCTGCTTTCACTCAACTAGTAGCAGCCAATATTACTCCTATTGGAGTCTCCAGGGGAACTGATTAAGTCATGTATCTTCGCTTTACTAATCCAATAAATTGAAGGTTTTGTGTAACAGTGATTCCATATCCAATTTTTGCCGCTGATTTGCTTAATAATTTTAGATTCTTAGTTGATATTTGTAGGCGTAGATTGATTGGCTTTCTTCCTAATTGATTTACTCTTAGCGTTTTCGATCCGTGTGGTATCAGGCGATAAAGTTAGTAAGATTCTGTCTTAATTTTCTGAAGTAGCTGGACAAAAACATGCCATCAAATTGAACTTGCTAGATGTGTCTTATCACATTATAACTATAGGCGCCCTGGTTTCAGAGCATGCTTATCATTTGAGCCCTGATAAATATCAAGCTGTTAAGATAAAATTTTAAAAACCGGTTCAGAATAGCATTTGTAGACACTTAAGTAGTCCTTGGGCTAGTCGTTTGTATTTAGCTTGTAAGAAAGATGGACCCTGGTGTATTTGCGGTGATTTTCGCAAACAAAAAAGTGTGATTGAGCCTGACAAGTATTAGATTCCTTATTTTTTCAATTTTTCAATCGCTCTGCATAGTAAATCAATTTTTTTTACTCTGGAACTTTTCCGGTCATACCATCAAACTCTCCAGGGGATATCTCCAAGATAACAGTGATAACTTCTTTTAGGCTGTTTAAGTATTTGGTGTTCTCTTTGGATTGAGAAAATCTTATCAAATCTTTAAGTATTTTATAAATTGTCCTTTTAGAGTTTTAGAATTTGTCTTTGTTAATCCTAGTAATATTTTAATATTCATTTCAAGCACTACGAGGTATGTTAAACGTCTCAATATTGTTTTAAAGCGCTAACGAAATCTTAGTTAAGAATTTAATTTTAATGAATGTAAAATTTTCAGTTAAAGATTGTATTCTTACGACATGTCATTAACAAAAGAATTTCCAAATCCTTGCACGACAATGTCTTAGTGGTCGTTTATTTTTTTTAAGACAAATTTTTTAAGCCATTTTTTGCGGGATTTGAAGACCTTGGGCTGAGAGATTTTGAGGCACGCTTTGAGGGGCTGAGGTGATCGAGGAGGGTCCGGTGTACTGCATGTTCAGTGGATGCGACTGATTGGTAGTACTCGAAGGCACTAGGGGCATCATGGTGGGCCCCAAGACTATCGCCACCGCAGAATAAGGTATCGGAGGTAAACCTGGGGGACACAGACCGCTTGACAAATTGTTCATCGATTGCGACAGGTTGCGTGGCATGCTTTGAGCCAACTCGCTGATGGAAAGGGGCTGCAAGGTACTGTGCGCCATCTGCGGCTGCTGATTTGGCCCGGGGCCTGGGGTATTATGCTGTTAATCTCGCTGCAACTGCTGCTGCTGCTGTAAGTCGACGATATCCTCTTTTACGGGTGGAGACGCGGACCTCCTGTCCATGGGCACGGGCATGGTCAGCGGCATAGGCAGAGTCATTGTCATTGGCATTGACATGGATTCCAGTTTTATCAGTATAGGTTCTAACTTGAGGGGAAGCGGCTCCAATTTTAACGGATGGGGTTCTAGTTTGATCGGATGGGGCTCTAGTTTTATGGGATGGGGTTGATTCAGCGGCAAGGGCATGTCCTCCATCGGCTCTTTCATGTCCTTTGGCTCGTCCAGCAACGGCTTCTTTTCGATAAGGCTTTCACGTGCGTGGATGACGGGAATCGATATCGGTAGACTCTGAATCAGGGGCTGCGACTGTGGCAGTGGTACCTACACTTGCAGCGACGTCGTTGGCGGCGGCGGAGGCTGCTGCTGCACCACAGGTTGAATTTGAGGTTGCTTTTTCAATATTTACAGCTGGTGTCCGTCTAATGGGCTCAAGATTACGTTCCGTTGAACAAATAGTTGGGTGGATCAACTCAATATGATGAACCTAAGGTTATTTAGAAATATGAAGCTGTGGCAGTTTTGAAATACATTAAACGGGATTCAGCTGATATTATCCTGTTACGTCATTCTTTCTCTGCAGAAGCCCGTATAGTCACTGATGCCTTGAATTTTGCTGTAGGTAGTTTTAGGGTAATATTTGTAAGTATTCGAAACTTTTCCAAAGAAATGTTCTCCAGCTTAATTAAATAATGGGTCGTATTATAAGAAGTTAATTGCTATCTTTAAATCAGTCAAAGTCTTTAAGTACTTTCTTTAGGGCAGAGATCTTCATACTCTCATTCATTAAAAGCCTCTTATTGACGCCCTTGAACAGTATACTGAAAAGAACTTATCTCACCAATGTAGACAATTAGAATTTATTCACAACTTTCATTGAACATCTTGCACACACTGATAATTAAGTGGCTGATGCCCAGTATTGTAAAAATCTTATTCATCTTCAGGTTGAATTTAATATTCTTGAGCTTGCTTCGCTCTAAAAAGGTTACCCTAAATATCTTTAGGCACGCCTTATATGAAAAATTAACCCATTAAATGAGCGAGCAAACGCTGCCGTGCACGTAGGTATCTATATATATTATCTGTACGTATGAACCAGTGCAGACTGCTCCACAGGAATGGGATCTGTTCGTCTATCTCTCTTCCTCTCTCCCTCCCCTTTTGCATGCGCACAATAGTGCGCCGCAATTACTCTATCTGTCTATGTATATAGAGTAGGTGTACCTACTGCTGCATGATGAAAGTTATCACGTGGGTGTAATACAGGCTAAACTGAGCCTTTATTACAGCTAAGGTACTAATGTCCGACACAAAACGAAGCTTGACCTTTTTGAAGTCTTCTAGAAAACATAGTAAAAATCGTTTTGTTACGCATTTTATCTTTTCATATGTGTATATGTGTGCAGAAAAAAATGCATTAAGTAGTGAATACGTATATTACGTCATTTTAAACTTTGAAAACAAGAAAAAACGCTGTATCTCGAAAGGGACGAAAAATTGGCTAAAAGTAATAATTTCTACAGGTATCCTAAGGAAGATCTACATGATCGAGGTGCACAAATATAGAGGGGTTGGACTCTGCACAAACATAACCTAAATCACTTTTTTTTTAACAGTATCTTGAAAAGAACGAGTAAAATGAACTTTTCTTTTGCATACCGTGTATGAAAAATTAATATGGACATTTAGAACATCTTTATAAAACTTTTGTCACAATATAACTTCTTAAAATTCGAAAAACAATCATGTCTCAAAAAGGAAGCCAGATAGACCTAAACTAACCATTTTTACGGGTTTGTTACAGAGGTGCTACATAATCGACGTACACAAATAGTGAGGAATTGGTCCTTACACAAATATAACCTTAACTTTTCTGTTTTTTGACAGTATCTTAAAAAGAACAGGTAAAAAAAATTTTATAATTTAGTCTGGCATGTTTGAAAAATTATTATGAACGTTGAAAAAATCTTCGAAAATTTTTTGCTGTAACATAACCTCTAAAAATTAGAAAAACAGTCGTATCTCGAAAATGAAGCCAGATAGGCTAAGAATAATTCAACGTATATAAAATAAGTATTAAGGTACAAAAATGTATGTAACACTGATTGATATAAACAGTGGTAATGATTCTAAAAATAATAAAAGTCATTTCTTAAAGGCAAAGCTACATCCTTCAAATCCTACCTATGAATTGATTTTTTGTTTTTTATCATGTATTATGAGAACAATTATCACATGACCAAAACCTATATTTTTATGACTATTATTTTGAGATGAGTAAAAACTTGTTAAGCACCGGGGAATTTTAATATTAAATTATAAATCACCATAGAAAACGAATTGAATGAAAAGTTACAAATTTACAATGGACAATGTCTATTGTTTTCCTTAATCTTAATAAGATAGAATGGATTACTTTACTTTCATGGTATCCAAAATTGAAAGAAAAAATTTTATTTGTCAAATACAAAGATTCTAACAAGAATTTATTGTAAACATATGACGTCATATCAAATGCACGAATAGTAACTTCAAATAAAAGGAGTTTTCGTTCTGCATAACTGGACAAAAGTTCCTTCTTTTAGCTCAGTATGATGGAAATTTTTTTTCATACTGCATTAGGTGACCAACAGTTTGTTCATGTATTACACATATGATAGCAAATATGAAGGCACTTAGAATGCGCGAATCACGTGTAACATAAGTTGTATATTGAAGTATATGTATTCTATACACGCGCGTGCTCAAATACGTAATACTATTAAAATTTTCACTGTTTTAATATTGAATTCTTAAAGATCTATTGAAAATTAGGTGTACTCTAATTTTTTTAGTTTCTATTATTAAGTTTAATAACATTTGAGTTTGGAAGATGCACTTCTGCCGGGGGTCCTGAGACTCACACCTGGTTTTACATCCTTATGTGCCTAAGCCCCTTCGTAGACTTGTTTTTGAATTATTCTACATGCTGGCCCATCCGAGTGCTAAAGTTACAGACAATATAATTAGATAAAGAAATGTCTGGCAGTTGATGCATCGTTATATTAAGATCTGGCGAAAAAGCTGTATAGGCTGCCAAGTTTCTAAGGTTTTTGAGCCTGTCAAAAATAATCCAAGTCAGTATATTGATCCTGATGGTAGATTTCTCAAAATTTACATAGATTTTATAGGTTTTTAATCCAACCGTAATGGTAATTATTATTTTTTAACTATTATAGATCGTTATTACGTCGGCTGCAGGTGGCTCCATTAAAAGATATTTTGCTCTGTCTGTAAGCAAAGCGTTTTATAACACCTAAGTAGCTCGTTTTGGTACTCCTCGCATAATTACAACATATCAGGATGCCCACATTGAGTCTCAGGTGTTGAAGGTTCTGTTGAGCTCGATCAGTACTCAGTATATCAAGATGGTTACCTATTCTCCTGGCGTACTTGAGCGTTGGCCACACGGTTTAAGAAGGCACTTATGTGTTACAGCAATCAAAATTGCTTGCGCCAACTCTCTGCTGTACTGTTAAGCTTAAGAACTGCTGTACGTTGAGATATGGAGGGATCCTCTGCAGAGTTTTTGTATGAAACTCTTTGTGTTGCTGAATAATTTTTTTTTCCAGATGATTACACTTCAAACCATCAGACCTTCTCAGAGAAATTTTAGGTTCATATGCAAGGTATCAAACCCTTACCATTAGCTCATAGACATAAGCGAAATGCCTTCTATTATTAGAAATTAAAAATGCCTTAGTATATTTTTTTTAAAGCTCTTCGAATCAAAAAGTCACTTTGTACCTGATGACTTGTTGCCTTTAACTTTTCTTGAATCATTTCCTATTCATGATCAGAACCCAAAGCCTGATTATGTATCAAAAAACTTTGCCAAAAAACAATTTTTTTTATTCCAATATTAAATAGACTTAATTCTTAGTTTTACAAGTTGTGCATAAGATTTTTTTTTCATGTGTTTTCATGCATTTTTTTATATTATAAGTTATATATCAGTATCACCTTAAGTTGTAACTATAACTAACTTCAGTTATTGTTTGTATTATATATAAAATATTCACTGACTTCCCTGTCATAATTTAGTAAACATTATACAACGTACAAGTTTAGTCCACTAGTTATAAATTCTTTTAAACTATGTGTTATCTGCGATATAGCTAAGTTAATTAAAAAGTTATGGTTATAACTTGGTGGAAGTATTGTGAGAATATTTTGATCTTTATAAAAATAGCTTGCAACAAAACTAAAATGTCAAGTAAGTTTGATGAATAAAGTTAATATTGTGTAAGAAATTCCTGTAGCTTTTATACACTGGCAATAGATAGTATTCCTCCTAATTGATATGTATCTTTGAAAAATTCTGAAATCTTACGCATATAGAAAATAAAGTCAAAAAAATGGTTGTAGTCGCTAACTGCGTGAATGACTCAACTGATCTTCTGAAATTTTGCACAATAATTCTCGACATATTTTTAAAAAATTCAGAATAGTTTTTATGTTCAATAAATTATTGACAGTAGCAATAAATAAGCTTAAAGTTTTGCAAAAATACGCTAGCTTTTCACTGTGGCTTAGTATTATCCACTAGGTGGCATGAAGTAAAATTAAAGCTAACTGTGGTAGAATTAAGTAAGTCTGATTGTGATATACCTGAGCAAAGTACCAATTACCGCAGTCGTTCACCAGAGATGCATAAGGCATGGAGATAGGAGCCGTACCACTGGGTGCCCCGGCTACCGACGATACTGCTCTCTAATGGATAAGTGACTTACGTCAAACTGCATGATCTGAACCACTAGGATTGGTGAGTGCCACTAATACAAAGGCATTCTGAACGTAAATTTTTTGGGCGTTGTAACAGGAGACGTCTATCTAGAGCACAATTTTCTCTGGCAATTCCTCCAATCGACCTGGTGCTAACAGAGTAGATTTTGTCACATTTTTAAGCGAGGTAAGACAACCCTGAGAAGCTCGGGGCACTATCCACAGAGACGGTATTCTCTCCAGGTCCACTTTCTCAACTAACGATAAGTAGTTAATTATCTGAGGATTGACCCGAAGACAAAATATTTTGTAGCCAATAGCGTACCTCCCTAAAGCACAGTCTCTATACACAGAGACTCCAAGGATAAAAGTCCAGCTACACGCAGTTGGCTCTCCATCATCAAGCGTAATAATAAGGAAAGGCTGTAAGTATTGGCACTGACCCTTTTCAGGGCCATTATAAGTTTTGACGTTCCCTACTAAACCATCCATTTCTGCGGTTTTTTTTAAGGTCACCTAACCTTAAACTACTTTTGACAAAAAAGTTCTTAGTAACATCTCTGGCAACGATTTTTCGAACAAAAGATAATATAAATCCGGCCATTATTAAACGAAGTCAGTTGTTCACTGGAAAACGTCCCGAGTAAAGTTGTTCGTCACAAGACTGGAAATCCTGATAACCCTACTTTCCCCTCTTGAGTAAGCATTTAACCAGGAATCACCAATCCTTTTCAAGGTCTACGGTGGGTGAACCTAATAGCCATGAAGAAAAAATTAACTTCAGCAAACGGGACAGTTCCCAATGGGCAAGCATCGCGAACCAATCTTTCCACCTTAGATCACCAAAACAATTGGGCTCTGCAAAAAAAAGGTGCTTTGAACATTAGCATCTCCGGCATAACACCAGAAGAAGTTGGGGAAAAGTTCTACAATTATCTCTAACTCTTCAGACGTTGTAGGTTTACTAGCGATCAGTCTAGTGCTACAACAGCAGGCCAGAGAAGATCACCCTGAGGAATCCAGGCAGTCACGTTTGTTGTTAATTTCAGACAAGAAAGAGTTGAGCTCACAGGTCCTTTTTAGGGCAATCGAACGTCAAACTACTTATTAACAAATATGTAGCAACTAAATAAAGTTTAAAAAAACAGCTTTTTGTGCTCACAAAAGTTTTAATCATATCTATAGTCACAAGAGAGCGAATTAAAGGAAAACTTTAACTCATCAAGTTTGAAATAGCAGCATTCATATTGACATGTAAATAATCCATTGAGTAAGAAGTCTGCTTTCCATTATAGTCCTCAGAGTAATCGTCCAAATCTTCTAGATTTTTAAAAAAGTAGAATGTGTATTCGTATTTTTGTGGCGATAATAAATGTAGAGATTAGTCTCCAGGAATTTTTTGCTCTAGTAATAAAGTTGTAAAATAAGAGAAAAATTTGTTTTCTAATGATGTATTTTTTTTAAGCTTTAAATCTTTACAGCTTCACAAAAATAGTCCTTTTCATTTATTATAACTTGAGAAAGTACAAATCAACGGCCCTTTAGGACCAGCGATTATTTGATGGCATAAAAGACGCACGTTATTTTCTAAAAAAATTTTATTTTTCTTATTTTTTATGAATTATTATTTGACCAAATTAATTGCGTGAATTCTAAACAAAAATGTTTTTAATAAAAAGTTTTTGTTTCGAAAAGTGTCAGGAATGGATGTAAAATTTATAACTAAAAACGTTTTATATTATGTGTCAATACACTACGGTGTTCTATTCAGTGAGGTGATGCAAATACGGGGGGCCGCTGGTTGAAATATAAAATTGGTAAAGTATTTTCATTTTTGGTGCAATATGTATTTTGTATGACATAAGCCATAAAAAGTATATTTTGCATGTAATACTGTTTTGTACTTGAACTTTAACAAAATCAAAGTTAGTAATATGAACTTTTGACTGGTACTTGATGCAAACTTCAAATGAAAGACACTAATTAATGCCCTTCCATGTCAAAACTATATAAGAATGTAAGGGTAAAAGTCAACATTAGTTCAATTTTCGTAAAATACAAGTACCAAACAGTTTTATAATACGAGTATTATGCAAAATATCGTGCTTATAACTAATACTTGTTTGCGCATTAAAATATTTGTATGTCTTGTCACAGCAGTTGCACTAAACTAATCATACGATATTTTACTGTTATGCAATACTTGCTTTAAAAAATTTTAGGAATGCATATTGGAAAATAACAGTTTTATAAGAAAACTATTGATTATAATTATCATTATTATGATAATTACTTCTTATTAAGTATAAATCTCCAAGTAAAAAGGTATGTCAAGAAAAATTTAAGGCATTTTTGTAGAAGCGTGCCGTAAGTGCATGTTGGACGACATTCTTTCGAAATGTGCTTTATTTGCCAATAAACAATTTCAAAAAGCTTAATAAAATACGTTAAACAATTTATTTACTTGAGCTACCCTAGTTCAAAGAATAAACGTGTTCTACAATACAAGGGAGCCGAGATATTTATGATTTTTCAACCGCAGGCAGTCTTGAGCGCGCGTAATCAGATTGCGCGCATGAAGCTGCAAAGCAAAGGGTTCCCCCGTAGCTTAGTCAGAACAGCCGCCACAATTTTAACTCTCACTTCTGAATCACTTTTGCAGAAAAAAAAAGAAGTTAATAACAATCGAATATTTTTCTTCATAAAATATTGGTATTTAACACGTCCAAAAACCAGCGGCCCACGTTATTTAACAAAATCATGAAAATTAAATAAAAAAAAAAAAATTATCTTGGCTCCCTAGGGTCATAGAAGATTAAATTTTTTTTTTGGATTAAGAAAAAAATTAAGCTTTTCGATAGAAAAAGTCCAGTAGAGATTGCACTTTATTTGTTGCTGATGTTTAATTTGCAACCAAGCGGTTTTTTGTACATCATTTGACCATCAAACAATTGTAAAAATCAGAAAACTATAGAAGAGAAATGAAAAGTACAACTCTTAACGAACAAAGTGGGCAACCGTTTGACGTTGCAGGATGGCCTCCAGCCTGGATAATTAATTTACAAATCACCACTTTTTTATGAAACTATTGCAATTTCTCAAAAATGGTTAAACGTACAAAACTCATTATTAGAGAACTTGTTGTACCGTAAAAGATAACGCTACAATTTAAGAGTGATTTCATACTATTGGAATAAATTGCTCATTATTTATGAACAAATTTAAAAAATTGCTACTCTGCTGGTTTTTTGCAATTTGCAAGAAAACTATGAAACGGTTTCTAAACCAACGTGGCTCATTTGGTAGGTTCTGACCATCGGTCATGTAACTACATAAAAATGGATACATTTTTTTTCTTTTTCGAATAATTTCTCAAAATCAATTTGATAATATGTTTGATAATAATCAATTTCTCAAAATAAAGAGAAAAAGGAGAGATCTTTTTTTTTATGTATACGTTGTCATGTAAGTGTAAAGTTAGGTGCTCATAAATGTCAAGCACAGTAGCGCATCAGATAGGTACTTTTCTGGGAGCTTGCTTCGCAGCATGTCCCGCACCGTTGCCCGTGTCGCAGTCTACAAGCCTATCGCTAGCATGACAGTAGAAAATCACCTGAATAAAGCCAGCAAAAACTCGTATGCCGCCGTAAAACCGAGGTCTCATGCTGCAGCTAGATGAGGGACCACTTACTCTAACTTGAACTCCCTTGCTTGGAAGGCTACGAAGTCTCTCTTTCCAATCGAGTCTTGGTTAGCAGTCATTTGTTGCGCATCTTCCATCTTTTTAAATATAGGCGTTCCTTTGATTTCTGCGTTTATTATATTTTTTATTACTTATTGTTTCTTAATTTTCTGAAATACTTGAAGTGCAAAGATACTTATAAATGATTTTTCTGTCGCTCTTAAAATTAATTCGCATTCTTATTGTGTAAACCATAGTAGATTAACGAGATTGTTTTTCATTTTAAATTTAATACTGTGTCTCGACAACAAGTCTAAAAATAATGTATAACTCAAATAGGTAACATGACGATCTTTTCTTTTGCATCTCCTATTTTAATTTATAATTGTTTGGGCTATCTATTTCCCCTTCTAGGTTCACTAGATCTAATAAATCGAGTTAACAGTGACCAGCGACCTTAACCTTTCCTCGATATTTCCCCTTCATAGTCCCTTCTTGTGTAATACAATACTAATACAACATCCCGCATACTATCACTATGTACTAATATATTGAAGATTTTCAAGAATAAATAAGAAAAAAAACATAACTTTATTACCGTATAAAGTTCATACATTCAATATTAAGGCTACAAACGTACCTAAATATTTGGTAAAATTACTCCATGTGTATTCGTTTGAAAAAATAAAAAGTCCAAAACGTTACAAGGTCTTTGAAATTTCGACAACTTTTTATACAGGCACGTTGGAGTACAATTAACAGAAAAAAACTCTAACCAAAAAACCACATGTTCCACCTTAAGTACTCTACAAAAAAATCTTCCAAATAAATTCAGATGTCAAAATCTATGTCCGTCTGATGCTGACTATACAAAGCTTCTAAGTCCATCAACAAACTTAATTCCTCACTTTTTATTCAAAGCAGAGATCGCAACGTCTTTTTTTACTGGTCCTATTGTCTTTATTAAATGATTAATTATCTTACTACTCAAAAAATAAGTTAATAATGTATAGTTATTAACAACCTAACTACCACAATCCCTGAGTTAACTAAGGCTAAGGTTCACAGCTTGTTTTTCAAGGCACTCCAAGAAATAATTATAGTTTCCTATATTATCGATTATATTAAGTTGTTACTATCACAGCTGTCATACAAGATTTAATTTAAATAGCTAGAGTATTACACAAACAATACGATTTATTGATGGTAACAAATTTATGTATAACGAATCCTAATGAAAACATTAAAATTAAGGTGTTAACGTTCAGCTGCGTGAAACTCAGGGTTAGGATAATAAAATATTGATGTACTCTAGGTAATCAAATTTTCGTTTCTGTTTAAAATTTGTTGCTGAGTAGGTATCCTACCTTAGCAATGCAACGTCTTGTCCGTCATGTTTTAACGGCTGGGTTCGTCAGTACATACATATATAGAGGTTTTTTGATTCACAAATATCTTATTTTTTGTATTATTAGTTGTATATGGGTCAATTTAACTGTGAGAGAGATAGAGAGAGTCATCCACCCCTTCTCCTTTTTCTTGAGATATTTTTGTTTTTTTTTATGATTTGCAAATCTGCTTGCCATGGTAGAAGGCATTGTACCAGTTGCCTGCTTATATGATATTCTTGTTATTAGGTTCTATCAAAAAGACCACAAAATGACGGAGCAGAGTTTCAAACCCAAGCTCTCCAGGCGAAAAGCAAGCACTCTACCATCTTAGCCAAGGAAAGCTCCCAATGCTGCGTGCTATCTGCTGTAAAATTAGGAAATACTTGTAACCAATATCACACTGTTGGCAGCTCTGCTTGATTTCAAAAACACGATTATCTTCATTATACATAGAAAAACTTTTCTCGCAGCTAACATAACGATAAGGCCGTTTCTCAAACACTGAGCCTGAAAAAATCTTGTTTTGAGCATTTTGAGAAACTTATGCCTCGTTTTCGTTGTTACAACGACTTTTTGATCTTTATTCTATGTAACTCTGTGGAGTAGGAATAAAAAGACTAAATGAAACCAAAAAACATTAGGCATAATGGCAAAAATATTTGTTTTTTATATTTAAAAATTTGAGTATACAAATTTGAAGTAAGTAATAGTTCCGTCACCAAGGCTTCGTATGCTTTTTTAACTCACCACGTGACTGTATGTTACTTGCTTAGTAGTGTGGATATTCTAATATCTTTTATAAGGTAACATTTATTGAATTTATCGAGTCTTTACTAAGTATTTCATTTGGTAAAATTTAAAAATGTTTATTTACTTAGCAACCATCAACATTAGAAAATAGGCTTAAGCAGTTTTTTAGCTTTTAATAATTGTTAACAGCTAATGCCTTGATTTTTGTAAATAATATACGTATTCAAAGTTTATTTGCGGCAAGCTTATACTATGTTTGAGAAGGGTCGAGGTACCGTGACAGGCTTGCGAAAAAAAACTCGCTTACATGGAAGCTATTCATTGAGTCCAAGAATAATAAATGATGTATGTAGATAAACTATATGTTTAAGAATGTTCGTGGATTTGTTCACAGCGGACGGTTGCATACCCTTGTCTCCGAAGGTTGAGTCGAGATCTGTATGTGTTGTGGACTGCATTTGCCACCTAGAGGTAGGCGCTTTTAAGAGCCTCTTTTGCTGGAGACGGCACACTCTACCACTGCGCTTGTGAAATGAACCGTTATTTTTAGCGTAACTCATATTTTTTTTTTTTTTTTTGCCAGTGGGAGCCACCCTATGTATACTTTTTTTCTTACTTCAACCTATATTTAAGAAAAAAGTTTTTCCAGATTGAACTTCGTACTTTTTCCTGTTTGCTTAAGCACAGGTATCAAACCAACTGTACCTTTTCTCGCGATTTCTGAACAACATATTTATATTTAGCGAGAAAAATACCTAGAATAACATAGTTTGTATTGACCTTTGATACGGTGCAAGTAGGACTACCCTCAGCGTTACGACTATTGTGAACGGAAAGGATATGGGACGACGAGATAGGGTACAGAGGAACTGGAGTCGATTCCTAACTGGGTGTTAACGTATTGATACCAGAAATATTTTTTGTATGTCTGCTGCTTACGTAGTCTGCAATGACAAAAAATAGTTAATCGACTTGTAAAATAACATAAACACAAACATCAAAGAAAAAACAGTGGGATTTGAATGGTTACCCATCCCAGTACTGACTACACTAAATGCTGCTTTACTTTACGGATATACAAAACTGCAAATTTATCGGTATGCAACGGTGATGATGTTTATTTAAACAATCGTACAAAACCGAATAAACATAAGTATAACCACTTGAATTGTATCACGCAAGATGTTTGAGTAACTGCAGCTGCATGAGTCCTTCTCCCTCTTTGAAGATTTCTCTGCACATTTTTAATAAGCAATGTCTTGTTCTTTGAGAGCTTCATTATATGCTTATATTTCTTTATTTTTAAAAAGTTTTAATTAAAAATAACTTTCTGAAAAACTAAAACAATCGGTAAAATTGTGTATAGTTACTTAAATTATCAAAGTAATTTATTTAACCATTAACTTCGATCGGCATAACAGCAATTTAGTTTTCCACCAAACTATGATATAATTTAAAGTAATTATCAGTTACTAATTTACCGTCAAGAATATAAGCTTACAAATCAATTTTCTTATAGCACAAGACTCGAGGATAAAAACAAAAACTTTTTTATAGCAACTGCAATTTGTAGGACTATTAAAAAGAACTAGAATTCAAGAATCACGGTTTTCACGCTTACAGTTGTCTGCTGTTGTATAAGTTTATTTAAAGTACTTTAAAGGTACTGGCAATGAAATAAATTGCTATTAAAAAAATTAAATAACAAATAAGTATAAAACTACTTAACTAACGCTAATAACAATTATTTTTAAAAATGTTTTTTTAAGATTATATACATATGAACATTACTTACAGCCTAAAGAACAGAAGTGTTTGAACAGAAGCTGTGTGAAATTGAGAAGAATAACAATAAGAAAGGGAAAAAAAGCAGCTGAACTCATACTCAAATATCCAAGATTAACGTTCCTGTCACAAATTTTTGAACTTATAATCTTTTATTTATATGTTTATTACACATGCACACACACGCACACTTACACACAGATTTATATATAAATAAATGAACTGGTGTATCAACTTAAAAGTGGGTGAATTAATTGTTACGTAACATGAAAACAGCATAAAAATTACAAATGGAACTATAGATGATAAAATGTGGTTTTCAATAAATATAAATGTTTAATAAATAATAAAAAGAATGTATTGTACAGATGAGAAAAAAAATAACAGCCGTGGCACGACGTCTGTCCAGCTGTCAAGTAGGGATGCTTCTACAGAACTTTCCAGTTATTTTAAAATAATTTCTTGCGCTAATGTAAATTTCAATGGCACACTCACAACTGTCTCATAGACTCACACATACTCATTGACGGTTGCATAAAGCAATTAAAAAACTTATCATGTGTTCAAGTAAAAAATTTTTGATAGAGTAACTGCAATGAAAACCAAATAATTTGTTAATATAAATTCATATTAATAGATAAACAATAGTAAAAAAACATAAATAACATAATATTTGGCTTAAATATACCAAACTATTAAGCTTCTTCATTTTAAATGCAATTTGAATATCACTTATAAATATAAAGCAAAGTGCGAAAAACCATTGTGATCACTAACCGTAAAGACTGCTCCACCGATTTTAAAGAATTTTTGCATACTGATTCCTTAGACTTCTGAGATAGTTAATCCTACTTCGTATAGCAGACAAGCTTTAAATTAATTTTAGAAATGAGGTTAGAGCCTTGCTTTTTTTTTGTTTTTTATTATAAATTGCAAATGGGCTGCATCCTAATAACCTGAATCATCAATTGTTTGTTATAACTTCATTACCTACCGTTTTATTCCAGTTCAAAAACTCTTGTTACACATTGTATTATTATTTTTTTTCTTTCTTAATTAATTGTAATTAACTAATGCGAACGGTACGTTTGATACTGACGGAAGCTAAGCATTATTGCCCTTCGCGTCAGGTGTGTGAGTGAGGCTGCGCATCTTAGCCTACTGAGGTTTAGCCTGAGAATGCTCAAACTCACTGGCCACCTCTGTTTGGCCTTCAAATTCAGTTTGCTAACGTCGTTCTATCAAGAAGCTCGCTAGTCTTATTTAACGTTTACTAAAGAACTATCAGTTAAGACTAGAAAACCAAGTTGCGTTAATTCAAAAGTAGGCATTATATTATAACAGTATCAACCAAGCACTTAATATCCTAAAGTAAGTTAAAATCGAATGTGTAACTACTCAAGCGTAGTCACTTTAACCATAAAACAAAATTATTTAGTTACTTCTTAGAGCTCTTTTAAGTTGATTCCGTGTTAATTAAGCCTCGCTCCTTGATCTACAAAATACCAGTATAGCTTCAACTGCTTGAAACACGACTTAATGTCGTCATTGAGGATTGGGGTCTCTTTAAAAAAGCGGACTTTCAACATCGAACAGGGTCGTTTTTAAGGTAACCAACCATTAATCGTTGATCAGAGACGTGGGCCTAGAAATACCTATTCTGCGAGTATGCCGTTGGGACGAGCCACTGAGGGAGAGGCTAATAAAATTGACAGCCAATGCGATAGCCAGGGTTATTTTCTATAGCTTACTGTTAATGCAAGATCTTCTCTTGTAACACCAGGTTGAATAAAAGAACGGCAGTAAAACCCCAGACTGTGAAAGCAGCAGATTGTGCTCTGGCTAGGTATCGCTTAGTACGTGTTTCTGTAATTATGTAAGCACATGTACATCGTTTTAATACTAAAATATAAATTTCACAAATACTTTGTACCATATAAGGTTAGTAAAATACAAAACAAGTTATTTTTCCTTTTTTGAGGAGACCCAAATCGTAATATTTAGTAAGTGGAGCGTAGAACAATGTAATCCCTCATTGCATTATTGTATTGATAATTCGAATGAAAGTATAATTTAGTTTTTAAAAATTTCTAAAAGACACGTCTTGATCATTGTAAATTAAATTATTTTTAGAACGAAGTTTTTTATGTCACGTTACTCGGGGCGGGGCTGGAATTTTAAAACCGACAGATTTTTTTTTTTTTTTGAAACAAAAGTGGTTTACACAGAGTCTCTTCCTCTTAAGTTTCCCCCCTTACCCGTCCCCCTCACCTACTGTTCTCTATACACTTTCCCTCTCCCCACTATATATGTATATCACCTAACCGTGCTATACTTTTCTTTTTCTACACACCTTTACCCACCGTTCCCCCACACACTCCCAAGCAATGAATTTTTAAACAAATTTTAATTTTTTTTCCCACAATAATTTTTATTTCACTTTGAGTTTTTTTCTTTTACAATTCTAAAAAAAAAAAAAAAAATTTTCAATAAAGAGATTTGAACCCTCAACCTCCTGCATATGAGTCCAGTACCTTACCCACTCTGCTACGAGCGCTGCCGACTACAGAAACTCGGTTTCTTGTACTTATGGTGTGGTTCGTAACTATAACATTCTATTTTTAAATGTATTTACTGATAATACATTCAATTGTGTATTTTTTTTGTAAATTACGTATTTGTTTTCTAAATAATACCTCTAAAAAAAGAAAAAAAAAAAAAAAAGAAAATACACGTAGAATCGAGTTGAAGAACGTATTATTAGTTTTTAAAGGCGCTTATTTGGAATTCGACAAACAAATTATATTACATTATCACATAATTACATAAATGAATTAATTCATCAAATCAATCATAAATGAATTATGTAAGATCATTATATAAATATATTTCGAGTTTCATATCATTTTAATGGTTTTTATGGGCACTTATTTTTAATTAAATAATTAAATAATGGCACAATGTCATTGAGTAATTATATAAAAATAAAACAAAAATCGATTAATGGGCTATAAAATCGCAAAAAAATATGTAAAAAAAAATTTTTTTTTCAATTGATGAAACGAAACATAAATATAACATAAAATAAAATTACAAAAGTCATTAATAAATACAATGGAATTAAAAAAAAAATGAAATAAATAAGGGAATGAAAAAAAAAAGATAAAATTTGAAAATAAAAAAAAAAATTAAATAAAGGAAATACAAAAAAATGAAGAAAATGATATAAAATGAAATATGAAAAAAAATAAAACAAGAAATGAAAAAAAAAAGAATACAACAAGAAATAAAGAAAAAAATAAAACAAGAAATTAAAAAAAAAAAACAAATGAAAAAATTATAAAGGAAATGAAAACAACAAACCAGGGGGTATTATTGGGTCATTGTACCCACGGTAAGAACGAGGTTCTTTAAACATGAGATGGGTATAGACACAATTTCTCAGGTAACAAGGGGGTCACTAGACCAACAGGAAGAACGAAGCTCTGTAAACGTTAGTACTGCATTGATGTTGTTTACTAAAACAAAAACTTTAAAACGAATGAAAAAAAAAAAAAAAAAAAACCAAAAAGTAGTTTAGTACTCACGATGGTTGAACTTCGTGAGAACATCGTGCATAAATACAGTACTACAAAATTTATGCTAACCATAGATACTAAAACTAATCTGGGCTTGAGACCAGAACATTCTTTTTGCCATATAATGCGCTTAGCTATTTTTTCACATTTACGTATAAAATGCAAAAAAAAAAAAAAGTCTTAGGCAACATAATAAAGGGATTAATTTAATATCAGATGCAGAGTCATTTTAACGTCAAGGTAGCAAGTAATAATAAAGACAATAGGTCTTTTACAAAATTAGTGTTTTCAGAATCTATTTTTCTTACTTTAGCCTAACACTCTGGTCTGCAACAAACTGAATAAATAAGCAATAAAATGAATGTATTATAAAGATCAAAAGATTGAAGGTCTTGAAGAAGTTCCGGTTTTAAAAAATGTAACACGGATTTCTTAAGTATTATATTGCAATTATTTGACAGAACGTGCAAAACTACTTTCGTTGCTTGGAAGTTTCTACTATAATTACTTAAGTCTTACACATTTATGTGTTACTTACTTACTTATGCAAGATGTACAGTAAATATGATATCATGCATTAAAATGTGTCAGACTTTAGAAACAAAAACAACTTGTCAACAGTCTTTGCCTTTTCAGATGACTTCAAGCCTCAACGATTAGAAATTTTCCCAATGGAATCCAATTCTCCACAACTCGTATAACACACTCAAACATCTCAAGCCATCTAGTTCCAGATATTTATAATCTCCAATTTGTCTTGACCTTTGTGTTTGTCTTGAATTCTTTTAAAACTGTAGATTGTTTCAGACTTTTTGATTAGTAACTTGCTATTCTCCGTAAAAAAGTCTACATCCGTAGAAAGACATACATAACTATGTTTTCCGACCAGAGCAAATTCACGACAAATACCATTCATGAGTATAAAATTAGGTGGAAGTTTGTTCAAAAAGTTTGCGTTTAGAGACTAGCAAATGAATCGGCACAACTAATCAAGACATTTCCATTTTTACACGCTAATTCAACAAAATTATCCCACAGAATTCCGAACTGTTTACTTTTTTTTCTAAAAGATTCGAAATTTTTTTTTGATGAAACCAAAGCTGCTTTCAATGCAATGAAAGTTAAACAATGGCCCACCATTTCATTTCATTCAGAATCATAATATTAAACTGCACTACAAAGAAGTTTTTTATTTCTGCGATCTGTACTTTAGTCTATCAGCAAATACAAAATACTTCTTACAATATTTCAACCATATTTATTTTAATTTCACTAGCTTAAATATTGTCAGTGATTCCCGAGCATTTTATACTACCAACTAATATAGACTGCGAGGCTTCCGAATTTTCAAACATTTTTTCATTAAAAAAAAGTGAGTCATTATTAATGCAAAAAAAAATTATAATTATACTAATAAAAATAGTGTAAGAACCTTTTTGCATTTTTTCAGCAGGCATAAGTTACACAAACGTTTTGATTATGAAATATGTTAAATAAATTCCTTGATTTTGTTGCCTATAACTTGTTTTATTCAATTTTTGGAATGAAGTTCCTTTTCTTACGTTATAAGTTGTAAGTGCATGGGGGCTAGATGAAAAAAAGGGTAACAAGACTTTATTTGACCTCGCTATAGTGATACAGCCGTGTATGAAGGTATATATATTACTGGAGGCAGCTCTTTTTCTCTTCATGCGCACGCGCTGTAGGACCCGGTGGCTCTTTTTTTTGGAATCTTTCTGTTGTACTCAGCCAGTAGCCATGCATTTTTCCCTGCGCTGCGTAACGTCAACTCTACCTACACATTAACAGTGGCCGCTGCTCAAATATACGTTAAGCTTGACTCTGCGCATAACGTTTTAGTTTCTTCCTACTTATTTCCGCACCCCGTGTTGTTGCACGGATTTAAAAAAATACGATTTAATCTCATGTTTTTTAGTAAATGTGGGTTATTTCCCTACAAAATTTCCCCAGAAACACAAAAAAAAATAGTTTTATCAAAATCGTTACATTACGTAATTTATTTATTAAAAAATTTATTGTTAGTTGCCAATTGTTTATTTAGATTTTTTTTCTCATCTCTGATTCTATTGCTTGTAGAGTAATTTTACGACTGTCAATCTTTTTATCATTAAGTTTCTTACTAAATAAACATTTTTATAAATTCATCATTTATTTGCATAACACATTAATGGTAACAAATAGCAAAAAAAATTGCTTCAATCAAAAAATTTATGATTGGCTTCGCAAAAAAAAGCTACCATGTAAATTTAAAATATACCGTAGAGAAACGTAGATAAATCGTTGTACAATAAGAAGCTGTTTTCAAAACTATAGAATAATTATTAGTTTTTGTTAATAAGTAACTTAAAGTGACACTTTGAAGTGTTACTACACACTTGGTTGTTTGTTCAGAAAAATAATTGTGCTCTTGTGTTAACACAGTCACAATTATTTAATTTTCTTATTTTATTAACTTGATATTTTATCCTATACGTTAAGATGTACTGTATGTAGCCAAAATTACCAGAAATGCAAATGGAACTTCGTTCCGACCAAGGGTCCGTAGTTTTTTTTTTTTTTTTTTTTTTTTTTTCATTTTGTACGTAACTGAGAATAATTAATCTACCAGCCTCAAGCCCAGAGGTACTTCAGAGAAATTGTGCTTTAATAAACATACTCCAAGTGATCAACTTTTTTCGGTTTTTTATCAAACAACAACGAGATATGCATAGATCTTATTTATCATACTATCTTACATTAGCATACATTTTTTAACTATTTTTTGTCTAGTGTTTTTAGCATGGATACAGAAAAACATTGAAAAATTGCAGCATGAGCTTTAATAGCTATCCATATTTTTTGACACGTATTTCTAAGATTAAATACGTATAGTAAAGTAAGTTATTAATGATACACCATTAAAAAGAAGCTCGTGAAATTTGCGACAGATTAATATGTAAAACAGTGTTGCTTACCAACCATAACAATATAAAAATAAATTGAACTAGCAATGATTAAGATGAGCCATTTAAAAGTTTTTCAATAATAAATATTACTTTAATTCAATCTATCAATACAACAATCCATTAAAGGATTTTATTGGAGTTATAACTATTTCAGTTGCGCGCCCACCCTGTTTGCACTTGTTGTAGGTAGCGCTGGTTTGCGTCACCAATTGCTGCGTCAGATTTGTGGGTGCGTCAATTAGTGTCTAATAGACTTTTGTATTAAACACACGTTTCTTTAATAAGTCTTCGTAATATTTTAAATCCTTCGTAATACGATTAATTACCACCCTCCCTTAAATAAATCTCTTATCAAGTTATGGGCCCAGGCAAGCAACCACTGCATAAATAGTTATTATTGTTCTTTGTTTTTAATTTTTTTTTTCGTGCTCGTGAGATGGTGATAGTGTGACAGGTAAGACCGTGACTGCATGTGGTACAAAAAATTAAACGTATGAGTGAGAAGGCCAGTGACAAGGAAAGGCTGAGCAACCTGAATGTAGATGTGATAAGCACTTAGACCGGAGATACTTAGAGTGGTGAGGATGTCAAGGCAGATAAGGTGCTATTAAACCCATCATTCAGGTAACTAGCACCGGAGGGGGCGATTGATGAAAAAGCCAAGAGGAAGTTTGGATTGTTTTACTTTTCTCTCCATCTTTGGTGACAACACGTGTTACGTTCGTGAAATTTGCCGAGGCTTGGCAGGAACAGTTGAAAACGAGGTCAGGAGAAGTAGGGTATGGGAAGTGATTTTGCTTGTGTTTGGCATGCTGGCTGCGGATATTGCGGAGTGGGTGTGCGTGGGATGGAAGACGTTCAGCTTTGTTGCACACGCTTGGCAGGTACGGCCCATGGCTCAGATCGTCATCGTATCCCCTGGCTATCTCTTCCTCTTTTTCTTTTTTTTTTCTCTCGCTGTCTCTCTCTCTCAGTCTCCATATGTCCATCTCTGGGACTTCACTGTGTACGTGTGTGCACTGTTCGAGATCTGTGTTCGGCTAAGCTTCGCTGTGCTTGTTTTGACTTATATTTGGATGAACTAAGCAGAGCCTCACAATATAAACTATAAAATTTGTGACTTCTTTAAAAAAAAAATACGTTTGAGACTAAGGAATTCAATAAGGCAGTGGAAATTTTTTTGAAACTGGGTACAATCAAGTAACAATGATGGGACCGTCAGAGCGGCTGCTAATAAGACGATTGCTGGGACCGTTGGTGCGACTGCTAAGATGGCAGTTAAGGAAAAAATTCTTGGGATGAGACTATTAGTATGACTGCTCGCACATAAAGTACAAGAATAGTAAATGTTGGACAGGAAAAGAAAATAAAACCAACTGAAAATATCCTGCGATAGAGAGAGCCCAAGCAACAAAGATTCTCAGATTCGATAGTTTTCAAAGGTAAAAGCTTAGCATATTGCTGGGTAGCTTATCCTGAGCTTGAGGGCAGCCGGAGGTTAGGAGGTTGCTCGAATTGAAAACTCGTGCGAGTACGAAGAAGTTCAACGTTTATTCGATTATGACAATTTTTCATGCAGCTTGTTCTGCTGGTTAGGCGCATGTGTGTCTTGGTTGACTGCTGAGCGTAGTCTACCTCAACTGGTTAAAACGCCACACTTAGGTGGTGGGACAGCTTGTAGTAGTCTGCACGCCAGGAGATGGCAGCACTGCATGGCTTGAATTACTTGCATTTACTGCCACTTATCGATTTAGCATTGTTTTGTCTGAGCTTCATTGATCAAATAGAAATAAAAAGTCATTGAATTGACCTAAACTATTATAATAAGCGTCACACAAACTGTTAAATTTTTCTTTTGTAATGTAGTCGTGATTTGTATTTAATACTCTGACACAAAACTTATTTGATGAATTCGTTTAACTCTTTCTTAACACTCAGTTGCTTGATCTAGGCCCACTTCTCCTTAATATTAAGTCATTGAGTCTTCTCCAATTTTTCTAAAATTACTAAAGGCATTTTCAATTGCGTCAATTACGGCCTTTTAAACCTTAACTAGAGCCGTAACACCAGGAGAAGTTGGAAAAAAGCTCTACAACTAGCTTCAACATTTCAGACGTTGTAGTTTTCTCTTAATTAGTTTGATGCTACAACAGCAGGCAATAAAAAATCACCCTGAGGTATCCAGACAGTCACATTTGCTAGAAACTTCAGTTCAAAATAGTTCAGCTTTCCAGTTCTTTCAAAGCCATTGGTCGTCTAACTACCTTGCCAATAAATATATTACAACTTAACAATTCTAAAAAAACCCTTAAGGCTCACAAAAGTTTTAACCAGGCCTACAGTTGCAAGAGGGTGAACAGAAAGGAAAACTCCAAATGCCTTCAATGTATACAACTTTAGGCCTCACAGACACTAACACTAAACATTAATCAAGACTGAAATGGCAGCGTTAAAATTAATGAACGTAGAAGAGGAAAGCTTTCGATTATATCCCTGACAGTAATCACGTAAATCTTCAAGATTTCCAAATAGGTATGTATTTCAAATAATATGTATTTATGTTCATTATGATGATAAAAAATGAAGAGAGTAAGCTCTAGGACTTTGTTGTTCTAATAATAAAGTTTTAAGATTAGAAAAAAAATATTTTTAATGAAAACTTCCCTAGACGCACCTTATATGAACAGTTAACCCGTAAAACTAGCAAGTGAGCGAGTGTACGAACGCTGCCATGTACATATCTATAGATATTATTGATATGAACTAGTCAGCGCTGACTCTAGTGCAGAGGATTTATTTGCCTGTCCCTCGTCCTTTTTCTCTTCTCTTCTCACATGCTCACAGTGTCGGGCTGCAATAACTCTATCTATTTATATGATATAGCATTTTTCTCTACAGTACTCTATACCTACTTCTGCATTGTGAAAATCGTAACGTGGCCGCAACATGGGCTGAGCTGGGCATCTGTTACACTTAACGGTCTATCAGGTATATAATGTCTCACGAAACTTCGCTTGATCTCTTCGAAGTCTTAAAAAAAATATAGTAAAAATCCTTCTCTCTTTCTATTTATCCTTTTCTATGTATAACTGTATGTGAAAAACGTGCATTAAGTTTTAAATATGTATAATATGTCAACCTCACCTAGCTTTGAAAGCAAGTTGTATCTGGATTATTTATCGTATATACATATGTAGCTGGGTTTCCAAAAGGGGAACTACATGATGAAGGCACACAAATCTCGAGGGGTTTAACTATGTACAAACGTAACATTAACTATTTATTTTCTACTGTTTCTTGAAAAAGTACAAGTGAAAAAAAATTTTTCTATGGAATGACATGTTTGAAAAATTAATATGAACGTTTTTAAAATCTTAGAAAAATTTTTGTCACAGTGTATATAACCTGTCAAAATTAAAAAACAGTCATATCTTCAAAAGGAAGCTAGATGGACCCGAAATTATTATTTTTACGGGTTTCCTGAAGACGAACTACATAATCGACATGCACAAACTTTACCTTCGGTTTCTCGTTTTTTACTGTATCTTGAAAATAACAGGTCAAGGAAATTGTTTAATTAAGAATGACATGTTTGGAACATTAGTACGGTTGTTTGAAAAATCATTGAAAAATTTTGTTACAACATAACTTCTAATAATCAGTCAAATGTTTATAAGGAAAGTCACTGAGGCCAAAAATTATCTCACGTATAGGAAATAGTTATTAAGGTGCAAAAAGGTAAGTTATACAGATTCATGCAAATACTGACAATGTTTATAAAAATAATAAAAGTCTTATTTTAACGGCAAAGCTACATTATACATATCTTACCTATACATTATTTTTTTTTTATTTTCTAACATAAATTATAACAATAACTGTCACGTAATTAAAACGTAGATTCTATTAATTTTGAGATTAATAAAAATCAGTTATAAGCACATGTAAATTGAAATATTAAACTATAATGAATCTATGAAAACGAGTGAAATAAAAAATTACAACCTTCAAATGCAATATAGCTATATCTATTGTTTTTCTTAATCTCAACCAGATAACGTGGATTATTTTATTTTTCTAGTAATTGTAACTTGATGAATACAAAGATTTCAACAAGAATTAATTGTACATATATTATGTCATATTAAATGCACGAATAGTAGTTTTAAATAAGAGCATTTTTTTTCATACGTAACGAACCAAAGGATCTTTTTTAGGCACAGTATGGTGAAAATCTCAGCTTTGCTCTGCATTTTATGACAAACAATTCGTACATTTATTAACACGTATATCATAGCAAAAATGGAGGTTCTTAAAATGTGTGAATCACGTGTAGCATAAGTAGTATATCAAAGTATATGTATTGTACGTGCGTGCGTGCCTAAATACATAATACAATTGAAATTTTTAATATTTTAACATTGGATTCTCAAAGACCTATTAAAACAAATTGTACTCTAATCTTCTTAGTTACAATTATACCCAGTTTAATAACATTCAAATTAGAAGTCTCACTACCACCAGGGGCCTAAGGCCTACACCTGGTTAAACTGTGTATTTTTGTCAGTCTTAAATACTTTTAGTTCCAAGAAGTAGCCTTTTTTAACTATCATAATATGAGATAGTGAAAATTAACAGATCTTAAGGGACAACCACTGTTTTATGGTGTCAGTAATGCACGGTTTTTCTTAGCATCATTATTTGTTTTGTTCTTTTGTAGCTCATTATTCAATTAAAGTAATTGCATGGATCCTTAACAAAAATGATTTTTAGAAGAAACTGTGTGTTCTAAAAAGTGTCAAGAATAGATTCAAAAATTTTTGGTAAAAATGTTTTTCGTAACGTGCCACCCACAACTGTGTTCCATTTACTAAGTCTCTTGCGAAGCCGAGACGGGGAGGCTACTAGTTACATGAATATTTTTCTTTTAATATTTTTAATTTACATAATGCTACCACATTTATTTGTATGCTTTATATTGTTTGTTAAATTACTTAACTTTGATATAGCTACTGTGTTACGTCAAGTATGTCAAGATTAAGGCTATCGTCCTATAGCCCGGGACCGACACCATGGGGACTGGAGAAGACAGTATAGGCCGAGTCCGTCGGCTCGCATTCGATAGAAAAAGCGGGTGATTTGTCAGTACACAGAGATTTGGAGATTTCGGCCACCTGATCGAAACCGTGTGCAATTGCTCATGAGTGCGTACTTCTGAACTCGTGTCAGTAGTTTACAGGGCCACAAAGTCCTTCGTAGTCCCAATGGACGCGATTTTGCATGCGTCTTGAAGAGACGTTCAAATCCAGTTCAAACCAGCTAACGTTACCGTCAGCGATATTTCCCAGACCAATGCTGATTGTTTAGTTACGAGCAAGTACCAAGATCACACACTAGATACTTGTGCTTAACGATTTTGGGTAAAGAAAAAAAGGAAAGAAAAAATTTCAAACTTACTTTTTATTTAATAATAAGGTGCAATCTGCGCACTAAAGGGCAAGGCTCTGATTCTCTAGGATTTCCTCAGGAGTTAAAAAGAGGGAAAGAAATTTTGGTGTTGTTTATCTTCTTCCGGCTTTCCTTACAAAAGTAAAAATCATTGTATTCGCAGATTATCCTTATTTGCTCAATCGGTTGGTCCCGATACCGTTGCATTAAGAACTGTCCGGGTGAATAAAGCCAGTACTAATTTAAATGGTGAGAATCGGTCTAACCAGTGAAAAATTGCCGTAGGGCTATTGATGGTTCCGGCTTCATTATTCGAATTTATTGATATTACTTGTTGCTAAAATGTTATACATACTATTTCCTGGATAGTAAGTATCATCGAGTAGCGTTTTCACATGAGTTCAACTGGATTGCACAATATGCTGTTTCGTAGTTCTAGTTGTTGCTGCACTAAAATGTGCAGTATACGCCTGCTATGAGTATTTAATAATGTTTGCTTGAGTCCACTTAATAAGTGAGTTAATGTTGAAAATAGATGTATGGTGCAATGCTACTCGATGTTACCACTCCTCTAAAGTTATCTACTGCTAACTATTGTTAACTACTATTACTCAAGTTAACTTCTGTTCCTACAAAACTTGGTTTTTTGAAATAATCTGAATGTTTCCACAATATGAATCTGAATAACCCACATAACGGCTTTAAAAATTTGTTTTACTTTGGTTTTATCAGTTTTTCCATTTTGTGGTCTACGGATGTAAACATCGAGCTTATAGTGGTGCTTGCTAAGTTAATAGCTTACTATGGAGCACTAGACAGGGTGCTGGTCCTCAGGAACCTCAAGTCCTTTTCAGAACTCGAGAGGATTGGCACCTCTAGCAAATGGTGGCGAGCTTGCTCGTTAATGCTGTGAGACGCGATGGTCTCCCTGGTGGCTTCACCCTGAAGTAATGGTAACACGATTTCGGGGTAGAACTAAAGCTACGTGGCATGAGGGAGCTTAGTGGGTATGAGTGACACAATAAAAGAAGTCTACCGAGTCCTACACTACTGCTGTCTCTGCAGTGTGCCTCAATGCATTTCCCGTCTCTCCCTCAAAAAAAAAAATAAAATAAAATAAAAAACCGTTTTAAACATCAGATTTTATTTGACCATTAAAAATTACTTATTCTACATCAATTTAAAAAAAAAAAAAGTTGTATACTCTGCAGAAATTTAGTAAGACTTTTAGTATTAGCATTTTACCAACTAGCAAACAAAGATTTTTAAACAGCTCTTTCATCAGTAATCCAGTTTGACTAATTTAACTTTGTATAAGTTATTGCTTTATCTTTTATAAATCTATCTTATTTTAATTATTTTTTTTACTTTTAGTTATATATAAACTACATATTTTTGTTTTCGATATTCATTTTTCCTATCCTTATTTTTGTACGTGGTATTCACTACGTTACCTTGCAATATCCATCTTCTATTATCCGCATATTTGCTGTCAACATCTATTAAGCTGTCAGTTCCATAGAATCGGTCCATTTAAAACATTGTCTTATCTGGACTAACATTTTTTTGATTTGCAAGGAAATACAAAATTAATTTTCCTTATTCTGACGTTTTTGCTTCATTATTATGTGGTTTATTAACTTTTACTAGATTAAATGAAATAATCAATTTTTAGAAATATCTATCTGTGTTTGTAATACGATACGTGCAACTACTTTCGAATAGTAAGTTAGATGTATTTTCAGGGTCACAATTATTTATTTTGTTCAGCTAGTTTTCTTCATGTATAACTTGCGTAGTTTAAGTTGCCGTTAAATATTTATCTTTGCTTGAAGCTTCTCTCAACTTGTTTTGACCTCTACCTTAGCTGTTGCCTCTGTTGTTGCCTCTATCTTGCTCTCTGCTTTGTTGCGTATTCCTGATTTAAGTACATTGCTCTGATTTTCCGCATTTGTATGACTGACCTTTCTAATAATCTTTTGCCATATGCCAGATTTTCCTACACGTAAAACGTTGGCCTTTTGTTCTTGCAGAGAGAAAACAGAACAATTTTCCTTCTTACTTTTATTGATTCTTTACTATTATTTTTAAATTTACATTGCCTAATAGCCTTTGTACTTTTGAAATTAAATTTATAAAATTTTGAATATAGCTGTAACTATATTATAAAGTTTTTAATAGATATACCATTGTTTAAGCGTATCCTAGCATTCCACCAGCTAATTAATATTAATTTACCGCTTTTTTGAAACCTATAAAGAATTCATTACTGTGCTGTAATTTTGCCGTTTTTATTTGTTCTATATTACTTCTCTTAAGATTGGTACTAAAATAACGTAAAATTTATGAAAATTTACGATCATCCATTGTTTCATAATCAATTATTGCAATTATAGAGGCTGTTAGATAATAACACTTCGTTATGCTTAAAGTAACACTAAAGATTTAACAAGAAAACTGTTTCTACAAAAAAATAAATAAAGAAGGAAATAATGCATGTACAAAGAAAAAAATAGTATTATCGCATGATGTTATAAATAATAAGTGTTCGCACGTAATTCTATGTTATAACATTTTTTAACAATAATAGTTGTGTTTGGATGAATAGAATTGATCCGCTTGGAAAAAAAATATTATCAAAGGCATTCCAAGATACAAAAACGTTATACTTTTTTATTCTTATTTATTCTCCATAGTCTGGTGGTTAAAAAAGTTTTCATCACCACTTTCTACATGTAAATATTGCGTTAAGGTTAGAATCCATTTGAATAGGACTTAAAAAAATTTCTGTTAAAACGTTAGGACATGTTGTTTACAAAAATCAATATAAACTCATTTACAATTAGTCTTAGCTAAAAATTAATCGCATTTAAATGGTAAAAAAAGAAAATGTTCTTAGTTACCTAGTTTTTTAATATATTTTTGCAAACGCACTAACTTCGTTGGTATTCAAATATATGAACCTTATATTTCTAAAAATTGTCCATAATGCCATGCTTTAAACTGTACATTTGTTAGAAGTCCTAAGAAATACGCATGTCCTTGATAGTTAAAACTTTTTTTTTGCTGCAATTTATGTGAATGAATACAATACAAAAACATAATAAAAAATGCATAAGGTTTTATTTTCATCCAAAAAATTTGTATATGCTATCTAAAAAAATTAGCCAATGAGTTAACAGTTAAATAAACCTTTTATCAAAATTGTGCAATTGTTCACTGTATAAATATACATCAATAATTTTTTTTCAGATGTATGTATGTATTTTAGACATTCTTTTATTATTATTATTACAAAAAAAAATTTCTTGTAAAATGCCATAGCTAGACAAAAACATATTTGTTATACTAGAAAAATTTCAAAGATTATTTTTGACACATACAAGCTATAAGATAAAATAAGAAACAGGCTAGCCTTTGGTATAAGATATGTAGAAAACTAAGTATTTGTGTTCATCAACAGTTTTACTTTACACATAAACTTAATATTTTAAATATTATAACAAGAAGTTCGATAAGAATTTTTTTTTTATATATGTATAATATGAGTGCTTTATCATAGAAACATATGTATAAAAATTTTGTACATAATTCAACAGTTATGATTATAAAAAGAATTTGAAGGGCCTCAGAAACTATATAACTATGAAAAAGTATAAACTTTATTAATAAGAATTTATTTATAGTTCTATGAACTATGATACAAAACGAATAAGTTAGTTTGTATAAAGCTAACCTATCATCCTTCTGGGAGTTGAAGAATAGTAGAAAAATAAGTGTATGAATATAAGGTTTGTTAAAAAGTATATTATTTCTGTATTTCTTAAACAAGTATAAATTTATTAACGAATATCTGTTATTTTCTTAAAAAATATTGCTCTTTAGTAAAGCATACTTATGCTAACGTTATTTGCAATCCTCCAAGCATTCAAAAAAATTTTCTTTAAGTAATTTTATTCAGGTTGTCTTTCGGTGACGTCTTTATCTTCTTTATCGTAAACAGCGTTTTCCTTCCAAGAGTCTCTTAAGTTGTATAAATATGAATAAGTTACAAGAGGTCAGGTTCGCAGAATACGGTATACAAGCATTACTGTATTGTTTTTAACCGAAAATTGATGAACGAGTAACGATGGGTGGTGACCAGGAACCTTACCGAGGTAAAAAATTCACTTATCTTATCTCACGTTTTTTGTGATCTTTGCTTATGGGGAACCTTTATAAGCAATTTTGGCACGAGCTTCGTGGGCAGCCACGTACTGTTCAGATCATTGATTGAAATAAAATGTCTGTAGACAGTTACCATGTTTATACATTAGACAATACAATTTTTCTCACATTATGAATATTTTTGTCTGTTGTTGATGGGCTTGGGCGTCTTACACGCTTATTATAGCTCATATCTTCTTGGCCCTCTAAGAATATGATATAACTAAAGCAACAAACACACAACGCAAATCCCCCCTCCCCTTATCCCACATAATGAGGTAAAATTTTGTCATTTTTACCCTTATCCTGACACATCACTATTTTCGTTCTAACCCACACGCCTTATACTGATTCCCACGCATTTTTTCTTGACACCCGAATGCTATTTACTTTGATTTTAGACAACCTGATAAAGACCCTACCGATCTTCATGAACTTCATTATCAAACTTTGATGAGACAAAAAATTTTTTTATCGCTAAATCAAATTACATTTAGGACGTAAAATTGACGTACGAATTTTAGAAATAAATAAGCTAATTAAATATAATCAATCTTATAATCAATCGATCACGATGTTTGTCCAATCCCTCCGCTGTAACAACAACCTCCACATCATTTTTAAACAACCTAACGGAGACCCTACTAATCTTTGTGGACCCCCATATGTATAAATACGTGTACGTATGTAAATTATTACACTTATTTTATACATTAAATTTCATTTTTAATTCCCATATGTGTACCTACCTATGATATATAGTAATTTTATTCTTTCATTTATCATCGCCCGTAGGCTCATACATGGAATTTTTTTACACTAGCATAGTGTTAATTAGCCACCGGTGCACCTGAGTTATGACCAGATGTTTATTTACATATACATACATAAACATCTGGACCAACTCAGTCACACCTATGATCACGTAGACGAAGCGTCAGAGAAACAGTTAATCGACCTTCGAGAATCAAGAGCACAGGCAAAACGGCGAGACTCGAATGGTGACCAAGCGATCATCCATCCAAGTACTAACTGCGCCGAATGCAGCTTAACCTCAGAGATCGACGGAACTGCAACTCTACCGTTGCGCCACCACGACCACTATGATATATAGTTACTTGTGTGAGGCATTCTACACAAACTACTTAAAACCTAAGAAACTCTCTCAAAAATCTTTTGCAATGCCTCCTTCCCACAGACTCATATCGTCCCACCCTCTCACATTCTAGAAAAGTAAGATTTTTTCAATTTCTGTGCTAGTGACCTTTGAGCTGGTCGACGTGAGATTCAAGCTCCTTGAAGATTATTGGAGTAACTTTACTGCCAATCACCTTCATCTATTGAGGACCATCCCTTCCGAGAAAGCCTCTAATATTAATACGCTGCATCACATAATAGAGATAAGCTACAATGGTAACAAAGTGCACATATACAATGCTAGTAAGGCACCGGCTTTACTAATTGGATCTGCTTTTAACCAAGATAACCCCACGCAGTAGTGTGGATCAAGGCTTTCACCTATAAGCATTTTTATCTTTTACGCCCTCATTTTATAAGGACCGTCAGCTCACGAATGTCAAGCGCCTGATACATATAAAGACGCTTCTGCAGAGGGAAGCTAAGAAAGCCTTCAATGCAGTACGCGTAACCAAAGTAAACTATGCGATGGCTTGGGCAGCATCAGAGACCTGCTTTGAGCAGCGACATTCACACGTCTACGATCATATCTCTTTAAGAATGACTAGTTCGTCTCCTGTGTCATTTTAACTATGGACCCAACAACCCCGTGTGATTGGAAAAAGAAGATGGAAAAGCTGGAAGAAATGAATTTGGTGAGTGAGATAGACATGGTGACTTTCTCAACCTGGACGACTTTCCTGAAATGCTTGGGCCATGCACTCAGTTCTATCGAGACTTCACAGCCAAGTCGTCAGCCCATCACGTAAAGCCTGCAACTACTGGCAACCATAATGGCTGGGCACACCTCAAGCTCTTTCGCAATCGTTGGTCAGTCACCGCCATGCCCAATCTGTGACGAGGCTCACAACTTAGGGCACTGCACCAGGTTTCAGAGCTTTAAGTCTGGCGTCAAGCAGAAGCTAGTACGCCATGAACATCTATGCTTCATCTGCCTGCAGTTAGGGCATTCTATAAGGAACTTCCCCTTCAAGTCTTTCTTTTGGCACAGCAAAAAATTGCATTGTAGCCTGATTCACGCATGGTAATAGAGTGAGTGAGCAGTATACTCTGGGTTGAATAACTAGCCTTAAAAATAGGATTGACTGCACCCACCATCTTCATGACTCTGTAGTTCTCTGACAATCCTTCGTGGCATCTCAAGTTCACTGTGTTACTGCAACAGTTTTTGGAGCTTGAGAACATTTCACAGATCCATAGATAATCTTCCTAAAACATCAAATGTGAGCGCAGCTTCACAGACGACCGACGTGCCCTTAATGGCCAGTGTATAGTGTGCCTGTCACTCAAATGGGATAGGCCAAGGCTCTTCAGTAGCAATCTTTCGAGCACACTTGCCACTCATCGGACGTTGTATTGGTGCCTTAAACGAGATCCCGAGATGGCAGCCAAATACCAACATTTCATGAAAGAGTAAATCTCCTTGGGGCACTTGAGGCTTTTGCCATCCTCTCAAGTAGTCAACGACTCTCGTCTAGTGCACTGTCTCCAGCGTCATAGTGTTTGGCAGCAGAGCAATCAGAGATAAAAATTGCTCGTTGTAATTAACACGTCAAATCTAAAATCCAGTGGCTATAGTCTGAATGACGTCCTCAAGGCTGGGCTAAAGCATCAGGCGACATAATCCTATATTCATTTTCGTTGTCATTGGCATGTCATTGCATTCTAAAGTGTCCTACACAATGTCCACCAAATCTAGATTGATGAGCAGGACGTCAATCTGCAACGAATCTTGTGAAGTTAGGAATCGCACACGTCACCCACCCATGATTAATTGCTTACCGTCACGTATAAAACTTCGTGCTTGCCGTACTTGTCTCAGTGAACTATATAGCAATTATTCGAGGACAAAAATCGTAATTAGTCGAACGCTGTACTCATTATCATACGCGATTGATACATGGACAACATTCTATCGGGTACCAACGATATTGCTACAGCCTGACGCATTCGTAATCAGATGATCAGCCTCTTACGCACCGTTGGCTTTCTGATGTAGAAATGGATGGCCAATACCCTGGAGGATCTCGATGATCTCTCGTCTCCATGAAACCTGACTTCAGCTTGGTGCAGATGGCCTTGTCAGCAAATTTAGAGTTGGATGAAATCCATCCTTGGACAGCTTCTAACATTTCTCTATGGCCGTTGCACAACACTCTACCAAGCAAAGTATGGTCAAAGCCCTGGCTACTGTATTTGATTCCTGGTCCCGACTGCTCTCAATGCCAAGCTACTGCTGCAGGACCTTTGGCAGTCACACTGGGACAAGCCCACACACATTTATGTGACACGTCGATAGACATAATTCGTGGCTCAGCTCAACCTAATGATGAGCTTCTTGTTTCCTTTCTTGATCAGCACTACTGACCCTTCGAAAATTAATCTCCGAACCGTTTCTAACGCCAGCCACTACGCTATGTCTGCTTTGGTCTCCGACAGAATGCGGAATGCCATCGATCATGCTCAATTCCATATACTTCTTGCACGTACAAAACTTGCTCCAATACGTAGTCTTAAGGTAGTGATAGAGCATACATAACCATTTAAAAGTTTAAATCTGAAGGAACACAAATATTTAATGAAATCAGTAGTTATATTGACACTACATATGTAAGTTAAATGGAAGCATCTTGGGAACTACACAAATTTTGAATTTGTGCTAGAAGTCATACACTTGTAAATTTAATGTCCATCTTTGAAATAAACAAAAACTTATACTCGAAGAGAACAACTTTTAAAATAGCATTAAAAAAACTAAATGTAACTAACAGCTATGACGTAAATGAAGAAACATTATGAGCTTACAAAACCAATAAAGTATGTGAACATTCTGGAATACTACGCTTTCAATAACGATGTAATGTTTATACACTACAATTACTAATAATATTTTTTCTCCCCTTAATCCCTTAAAATTTCACGTGTCAGTTCAAAAGCGTTTTGAGCAAAGACTAACGTGCATCTGAAAAGAGATGAATTGCCTGCAAGTTTGCTTGTAGCTGTAGCACAATGACCAACTATGATTTATGCTCATGCACGCTAGCCTATACTGACTGGAAATCAAAAGCAAACAGAATACCTTTTAACGTAGGGAAATAAAATAACTATAAGACCCAATAGATGCAAAAACTAAGCTGGGAAAAGCTGCGCTGAGATGTAACATAAAATACTATAATAACTTAAAATTAATTTATATAGACTGGGATTAAACGACATAATACTGAATACTAGAATAACTTATAATTTATACATATAGTTAGGATACAGACCCACACATACTTACCTGGCAGTGAGAAACAACTATATATAACTGACAAAAGAATTAAATACGGTTAACCTAGCAGAGCAACTTTCTTAACTTCCAAAGAATTATCCAATTTTTACCGTTCATATTTGCTGGTGCATGATTTACCGAGTAACGCTTTTTTATCTCACTAACAATATCATAAATTGACTGTAAGAGCCAAATTTCTGATCTAGTAGAATTATGCTTCTCTTTTAAATGTAAAAGAAAACAATAAAGTCATGGCCTACTTCCCGTTTCCTGACTCCATGATGTTGAGAGAGAGAGAGAGAGAGAGAGAGAGAAAAAGAGAGAGAGAGAGAAAGAGAGAGAGAGAGAGAGTCTGCACTCCTGCCTCCTACACGAGTAACAGAATTTCTGACTCCCTATGGCACGATGAGCCAACTTTCTCTCCAACAACTAGAAGTAAAAAACATGATGATCAAAATACTACCATAAGTTCTGATTTATTTTTGCAACGCTATTATCAGTCAAAACTACCCGTAAACCTAATTCTCCTAACTCGTGGCAGTCGCAGTATTATTATCTTTATCATTTTTCTTACTATTTTATATTATTATTATCATTATTATTAGTATCATTCTTCTTATTTTTATTATTATTATACTTTTTTTTATTATTATCATTATAACTAATATAATTATTATTATTATTATTATCATTCTTCTTATTTTCATTATTATTATACTTTCTCTTATTATTATCATTATAACTAATATTGTCATTATTATTATTTTTATTATTATTATTATTATTATTATTATTATTATTACCACTGATTTTGTAATTATAAGTTATCATACCAATGGCCAACGCTTCTACTGTTTTAGTACTAGTGCACATTCATATAGCGTAATACACCGAATGTTTATTCACCCAAGCCTCAATTTAAATGTGAAGCGATTTTCACCGATGTTTTACAACAAGTTTAGTTGAATAAATGAAAGGTCTTACAAATTAGTGAATATGAATAAAATTTAATCTAAGTTTTAATGTTGTGTTAAAATGGAATTCCGTAAAGTTTGGAAGTAAAAGAGAAAGGAAGAACAGGATTAAGTGAATTACCTTCTCTTTTCTTGACTCATGTAGGAGAAAAAGCTGAATGTGGAAAGTGCCAGTTTCTGAGTGGCTGAACTACAGCAGCACTAGCCAATAAGATTTTCAGCTATTATTATTCTTTCAATATCCTCCCCTGGCAAGTTTTTCTGCATCGTTTTCGAGCCAGTCCGTAACTGAGGTCTATATTCTCTATAAAAAGACCTGGAGGACCTGAAAACTCTCTCACTGTATTTTTCCCTCTAATGGTCAAGTAAGTAGCTAGAGTCCACCTCTGCTACCATACGGTCCTTTACGAGTGCGTTTCAATTTTAATTTTAAATATCTTGCAATAGTTAACCACGTGTATAAACGTTCTCTTTTATAATAAAAATGTGTGTTCAATATTTTTTTTTTTTTTTTTCTGGCATGGGTATAAAATTAACCAGTACACATGACTCGCAACAGTATTGGTATCTTTAAAATCCTGGGAAATAAATGATTGATTGAACCACACGTAAAAATCTAGAACAAATACCATTATTTGGGGCAGTATTGTTGGATTCTAGACCAGTCGCGAATTAAACTACAATCAGCTCACTTACGTAGCCTCTAGAAAGATACCTTTACTCATGACGGTACTGGTACTTTCTCTATCTTAACAGGGATATCATTAATACACCACTCGAGGTAACATTTAAAAATCTTAGGCACGCCACCAGAAAGTGCATCAGGATACTGCACAGCAACCGTTTCAAGTCATTGCAAGTCAATTTCCTTCACTCGAAAACAATCGTGTCTCTTTTCTCAAGACCCTATCACATAATTCAGCTATTAGTATGATAAAATTAGCTTTTGAATTTGAAAAATTGCTACTAACGCGGAAAAAATCTGGATGCTAGTCAAATCTTAACAGTTTTAGACTCCTAATTGTGTCAGCTAACAGCCTAACAAAAATGGTCATAATAGCAAAAAATAATTTTTCACGTCTAGAAAAAAAACTGAAGAGTCGGACAAAAAAGTTATCTGGGTAAAAAAAGTGCGCAATTTTAAGACAAAGAAAATGAACTCCAGTGGGATGAAATTGAATTAGCTGTTTTTTCGCAAATTGCAAAAAAGTGCTACGTAGGATCGTTTTTTTAAAAATCTATAACCGGCATTTCTTTAAATATCAAGACTTGAAAGTCTCCGTTGCTATCACCATTTCCAAATTTTGATTTCATCATGGTATTCTATTGTTTAAGAACTTATAGTATAAGAATTAAAATAGTAAACAAATGAACTTGATTTAACCATCAATTACTCCTGCATAAATAATTGATTAAAAACACACATACGTCAAAGGATCACGTTTCTTCAACAGCATTTACTTCTGAGTCTTGGAAAGAAATACTCAAATATATATAAAAAAGTTATTTTAACATATAATCTATCAATTGATATAATGTACAATCAAAGCTTATCAATAAATATACTGTAAATAAATACCAAAATTAATGATAAGATACGAACCACACACGAATAAAGATAAAGCGGCTAATTTCCAATAGAGAGCTGCTACACACTCGTATTATATAGTTGTTTAAGTGGACCATTTTGTACAATCCCTAATAACATCGTAACGGATCCCTTACAGCTAACACAGACCCCACTCACCCCTACCATCTCCATAACAATGCACAAATTAATATAAAATTCTGTGTTTTTTCCGTTATTCTCACGTTGTATGTATTACGATCAGCTCCCACAGCCCTTCAGAGCACTCTCGTACACTCTTAACATTATTATAACACACTTCTAACAGCTCACCAACAGACTCTCCACCGAATTCTTTTTTTTAAACTCCACAGCCCCCTGTTCCATTTTTATGGAATTTCACTGACACTCAAGTAATCTTTAACGACACTAACACACATGTACACACATATGTATACAAATTGTTTTATTTTTAAATTTATTATATCATCAAATTACAATAAGAAAAAGCTCTTTGCTTGTAATCTTGAATAAGATTCACCATATCAAATTTGAGTACATATTTTGTAAATAAATTAACACATGCATACTTGTTTGTTAGTAAACATTACCCGCTTATTACGTATACATTAGAAACACAGTAAAGATATACAGACGTCACATATTTAAAAGTTTGACTGCATCTTTAATTTTATGGAGCCGACATTTTGACTTGATATGCAAAGCGATGTATTTGTATGTTAGGGAATTTTTTTTTTTTGACCAATTAACTCTTGATTTTCTTACATCGAGGATGTGTAGTTACAAATAGTTACATAATTTTTTGTCAACCATCTTCGACGTCCTTCTTAAAAGATTTTCGTCTATGTGGATAAAAACAAAAAGAATCAGTGCTGTTTTATTTTTGAAAAAATTTGTGGAGGAAAGGCTTAATGAAATAATGGATGGTACGCTTAAAATTAAGGAAAAAGTTGCGAGTATACAAATACTACTTACATCTTATTCGTTGAATTTGTTTCTGAAGCGTATCTCACTCATGGGTTAGGAATATAATAAGCATAGTCGATTTTTATCTCATATCATATGTTGAAATTCATAGTACACTCAACACAGGCATATTTGAGCAACTAAAATTTTTGCTCAATACTTCATGTACGGTGACTCTGCAGAAGAAGTCTCAGACTTTATTGGCAACCTTCTACATGCTCGTATTCGAAAATTGCAACAATTGTGTATATAATACGTAAAGTATATAGTGTGTATATCACTCACGCTCAGTAAAAAGCTATCAAATCTTCTGTAAGAATGAGTTTTTTGCCTAGACTTGACCTACGATTAATTATGCTCATTCTTGTAGATAATAAAAAAGTACTTAAATTATACGTCGTTATGACTATGCGGATGATCTTTACGTCTTCCAACAAAAGATTGATCATGTCTGTTCTTTTAAGGGAGTTCACTCAGTAAAAGAATTAACGTCAATATATTGATAACACTTTAAACAAAGCTTAATTAGAGTATAAAAAACCTTTGATTTAAATTCCAAGTCCCTTTATAGCTTATGAAGTGGAATATTGATAATTTCTATTATTTAACTTTTAATGTGCAGTCTTATCAGAATCAGCACTGTTCTGATACATCACCTGCGATATCTGGATAATTGACGTCAAAACTTGATTGTAAATTTTTTAGAAAATAGCTAAAAACTTGGTGATAACGTAGCTATACTCTCATCTTCATTCATGGATTATGGAATAAGTAACAAATTAGTAAAAAAAATAAATCTCCTTCAACAACTACCGTTAGTATGTCAAATTACATGTGTATATATAGTCATGCAGGTTACAATAAAGCTGATTTTATACGTTAAAATGGTTGGGTATCGGTGAACTCCCTTAAAAAAAAAAAAAAAATTGTGAAAAGAAAAAATAGCAAAATAAATAACCTTATAAAAAATATATTAACAAGTTTGGATGTAAAGCCATTAAAATGAAAAAAAAAATTTTAGAATTATGACTTGCACGCATGTACACAAATACCATTTTGTCATTAATGTAAAAAAAATCACTTATGATATCAAAATTCTAAACAGCCTTGATTAATCAACGTTAACTCTTTAACTTAAGACTGGCACTGTTATTATTATGATTATCATTGTTATTTTTTTCAATATCTTATTATTATCATCATTATTATTATTTAAAGAAAAAAAATAATCTTTAAAATTTAAGAGATTCTCGAAAAAAAAATAAAGACGCTACGATAAATCAAACTATAACGTGCAACTATTGCACCACGTCAATAGTTGCAACTACAGAAAAAAGAGCATGCAAGTATGACAAAGTATCTGTTAATAAATAATCTGATAACTTATTTTTTTAAAGTTTTAAGATGATGTTTTGAATGTGTTAAATTTTGTGTTAAAATCTTATCACTTCTGAGTTTGAAACAAGGATTCAGAAATTATCAGGTGATACTTATTACTATGTAAACTTTACCTATGCTTTGTTTTGGCTACAGCTCTCCTCCAGCCCTTACGGAGGCTCCATAAATCATGGAATAAACAAGAACATTTAATGATATGTTTTTAACGTTTCAATCAGGACTAATCCAATGGTATCCTTATTTTTGTAGGTTGACTATTAAAATCCCTAGATAGTTTAATCCAAAGGCTAAACAAAACTTTTTTAAAAGACTGACGTGTGTTATACGAGTTGTACTGTTCGGCTTGCTCTCGCTTGAAAATCTTGGCTTTGTCTCATTTGATGTGTCCCTTACACTTTTTTTTTGTTTTTTACCAGGTTATCGTGACAGCCTATTGACCTAGTCACCACGGCCACCCACTCACCACATATGTGTGGGGGTTAGTTGCCACTCCCATTTACCAATCCTTTAATTACAGAAGCGCTTATCTGCCATTAGCCTGAGTTTCACATGCATGCTTATATAGTCAACCCATGCCAACGCGAGCTTGAGCAATGCAATTTTTCTATTTATTTTACCTTGCTGAATAGTGCAATGCCAAATTTATTTTGTATTTTTTAGAGGATATTGCTATTTGTTTAAACAATAGAAATAAGTGACCATAATTGGTACTATTTGCGGTAAGCTATTGACCTTATGTCATTAAGAATGCTTATTCAAATCTTTAATTATACACAAAGGAACCGTTACATTTACATATTAGATAATCAGATCTTTAGATAGTCTTTTCCTACCCGCACATGTATCTAGATATAATTAGTGAAGAACAAAGTGAAGGTAACTTCCTCACTTTTTATGATTAACAAAATATTAGTTATCACGCAACTGTAAAAATAAGTGTTAATATAATACATTTTCAGTAAATAAATAAATGTAAGCTGCTAAAAACTGATAATATGTGAAATCAGCATGAAATTCAAAGATCCTTGTTTTTCGTCTAAGAATGATAAAATTATGTAATTGACTGCTGTTAATAATTTTGAATGTCCTAGAAATTTCATTTTTGATGTTAACTGACAACTGTGCATTATGATGACAGATAAAAAGTAAATTAAGTTAAAAAAAATCGTTGAAAATAATGAATGTAAATTTTCATTAGAAAGGAGCACACTTAAAAACCAAGACTCTAAGAAAAATGCTGGTTCAAGTCAATAAATAGTTTCTCTACAAAGACGTTAGTAAAAAGAAGGCCAGAGTCAGTACAGTGTACATTAAAGTTAAAACATCTAAAAAAAAAAAAAATAAAATCTATCTCAAAATCTTATTTAAAAAGGATTTTGTACATAAACTTTTACTTTAAACTGAAAAGATAACCTTATGCTGTCTAGTTTTATTATTTTTTTATATGGTACTGTGATTTACTAGATTTAATAAACATAAAACTTAACTTCCAGTAATACAGTATTGGAGAAAAAATAACACTGTGTTCCTAGTTTGTATAAGATACTTAGCGTACACGTTTACAAAATTTAAGATCGTATATGACAGTTTATTGCATATGTGTATCACAGCATTAAGATCATCTAGACAAAATAAAAATAAAAATTACTTGTGATAATATATGCTCACAAAAAACCTTACTAACTGTAAATAATTATAAGAATTTAATGCTTATTCTTTCGTACTAAAATAATACGTTTATAAGCCCCAAATTTAGTGGAATATGCATACGTTGGGAGGCAAAGTTTGTTACTACCTATTACTGTTGTGACAAAGCTACAAGATTTTTCATGTTATGTATCATACTCTACAGTCAATTCTAATTATTATTCTAGTACCTTCGGTCGATCGAACAAGATGTATGACAAATTGACTTATCATTACAGAGCTTTCAGTTTATCAAACCGGATTTTTCAGGAATCTACGGCAAATAAAAGTGTCAGTGAGCTGTTCTTATTTCACTTTTAATATTTTAGATCATTGGAACACATATACATTAATAAATGATTTAATTACAATGGAGTGATTTTTTATGCATTTATTTTGTTTTTAATACGTATGTGTGCTTCAATGAATTTGTAGAAGAATAATTATTTGAACTCATAATAATTGGGCTACAATACTTTTATGGTGATAAATGACTTAGTTTTTAATTATCAGGCATACAGTGATAACTTTCAGGTATCAATTTCACTACCCTCTGATTAATTTGAATGAATAATAGTGTGCACATATTAGAATCATCTTACCCATTTTGTACCATTACAATACTCAAGTATTTACAATATTTTTATTGATCAGACCATGCTCTGCAGTAGGATTATACTTTTAAAACTAAACATAAGTGATTTAACTGATGGCTTGAAAATTAAAATTACGTATGTTATGTGATGAAAAAATTCGTTTAAGGTCAAGTAGTCATAGCTTAATTATTATTACTATAGCAGCATGTTGCTACATGTAACTGTTCTTTATCAAGCTGGGTTGAATAAAACCACTTGACTTCTAGATAATTTGTGATCATTTAAAATTGTATAATTTCATGTACTAGAATAAAGCCTTATATAGTTAAGATCATGTCGTCTAAAAATTCAAAACATTTGTCTAGATTATAAAACAACTACATTCCTCTCTCACGTGCTCTCTCCGTCTCTCCTCATTATACTTCTCTTTGCCACCGCTCCTTGACCAAAAGGAGGCTCGCGCTGAGCTCCCCTGGCTCCAGGAGAAAGGGGAAAAAATAAGTAACTTAACACAGGAGTTGAAAGTGATCAAGGCTTTTATTTTCCACTATTTACACAGCTCAATGGTGTCGGCGACTCAGTGGCCACAGTGGCTACAGCGATTACGATCGCACGAGCACGTACACTTGGCGCTCCCCAGAATCACACCTGCGTTTTACAATGGAAGGCCTTTAGTCAAACACCTTTAGTCTTTACAATACAGCATTTTACTTCGAGGCTCACACTCTTCCTTTCTCTCACACAGCTCTCACACCTGGTGTCCTCCACGTAGACACCTTGCCTCTGCCCTCCACAGCTCTGGTTCCTCACTGCCCTCCACAGCTCTGGTTCCTCTCTGCCCGGCACAGCTCTGGTTCCTCTCTGCACTTCCCTTTGTTATCTCCCTCTTTTACCCTGTATCAACTCTCTCTCTCTCTCTTTCTCTTCCGCATTTCTCCTCACGTGCATATGCACGCTACTCAGGCCAGCCCATCAAGTCCCAGCACTACGCTATTTCACTTGCATACATGTCCTTTCTATCCATCCCAGCCCTGGAATACTCTATTCCCTTGTTCTTACTCGCATCCGAAGAATCAGAACACCCTACCTCGTCCCAACGCTGTCTGACCCCGAGAGTGAGCTCCTCAATCCTTGGCTCCTAGGTAGCCTTTGTCCTCTCTCTCGCTCTCAGATCTGGCGTAAAGACTAGCCCTCGCCAGTCGTCTGATCCTCTCAATTTCATCGACTGGCGTATGCGACCTCGACTCAGCTATTTCCACGCCTCAACGTTGCACCTTGACTCTCGTTCTACACTACGCTACCACTCTAGCACACCTTGATACTCTCCACCGCTTCCTTGCTCCTGCTACTTAGCTCTTCCAACACTCGCTCGCTACTTTATTAAAAAAAAAAAAAGGAATCTCAATATGCTCTAGCTTCGACTGCTATCCTCACGGTTCAAACAAGACTGGATCCCCCTTCCAGGCTCTCGAGGCGGCCCTTTCCTCTTGATTCCCACCGCACTACTCTGATTCCTCGTGCCTTTTTCTGTGCATTCCACTGCAGCCACTGTTGCATCCGCCAATCTAGCTTGGTGCCTTCCCTCCACCTTGGTTGCCCAATGGACTCTTGCATCTCTATCGTCACGTCCAACTCGTACAGGCTCCCAAGACAATAAATACCAAGAAAATTATATACATGGCAACGGAATACTCCAAAATTAGATTTGAGCAAGGAGGTGTCGCAGGGTCAAAGGAAAAATTAGCGGCACTAGTGTAACCTCATCATAAAGTACTTAATTATTAATGCCTGGACTATGAGTAAATTTTTAAAGACGCTTTAATCATTAATAACTTTAAATTATGTCAGTATCAGTTTTACCCGTACAATGTGCTTATGTGGCTACGACACACACAATACAAGAAAATTTATGCAACATCGCGGCCCACCTGCTTGAACGAGCAACGACATTGCCTTTTGGCTTGCCAAACTCACATCCAGGCCGTCTACAGGTTCCCCCCAGAAGTTCCTGAGGATCACCGGACCACCTCTTTGAATTATATATCTCACATTTCTTGCCTTATAATAGTTTGTACACAAATAAATAGCTTATATTCAGCTGATAATTATTTGAATTTGAAGAAAATTAATAGTTTTAAACTTGCTGTATAATTTAACAATATTTTTAATTATTTGTAACGTTGCATTTTTCTAGCCCTGCCAACATTCTTACGTCAATGAGAGCCTGCTCCGATACGATGCACTATATCACCTCTGAACACCTACAACACCTAAAATGTCGAAACAATCCGACTCAATACACCTTCCGCACTGCTGCTTGGCTCAGACCTGCTCTCCCGATGTAACACTTCACCTAGAGGGGGTTCCACTACGGACTGTTGGTCGGGAGGCGGTCAGTTTTCAAAGAAAATAACCAGGACACGTATATCTTGACTCGTACTTATAAATACACATGACACAGAATTCACTTACAGTTTGACTCATTCATCTTATTTACAGCCGATAAAACACAGATAATTGTCACTATGTCCAGCAATAATTCACAGTTAACAGGTATACATACACACGCCTACACCCGTAGATCTTTACTCACACATCTTCACTCGCACACACATCTACATTCTTACATCACCACCTGTGAGTCTGCACCAACCTACACGAACATAAGTATTCACATGTATGAACCAAGGGACAGCACACTCTGAGAGTTCAACCATCCTGTTAGTTCACGAGAATACCTAGCTGTTCCGTAACACTTGTAATCACGAGCTATCCTGGGCTACCTCCCGTCACTGAAAGAACGCACTACACATACCGCCTTGTTTGTACCAGCAAGGTCCTATCACTGTGAGCTATTGGTGATCTGACGAGGCTTTGACAGTTGTATAACCTTCACATACATATACTCTCTTTTATGCGTTCTACTATGTCAGGCAGACAGCCCCTTGGCGACTGCCAATGCTCAGAGCCTGAGTCTCTAAGCCTCAGATGGGTCTTTTAATACACACACATATTAATATACACTCTCTTTTTGCACATTCACAAAATTAGTTGCTTCCATCTCTGAGAATGAGTTCATGTAGAAGTTACACGTATACTGTCAAAATTATTGCCAACATGCCTCAATACTCTGGTTATGCATACTTCTTTCTTTCAAGAAGCTATTAAACCCTGAATTTTTATCATCATAATCAAATCACAGTGCTACATGAGCGTTTTTCATTATACCTACTTCTGTACCATAATCCATCCCAATTTTCAGACGCACATATTTGAGCTTTTAAGGTGGTTCTTCACGATGGTGCCGTATCAAAGCGACACGGGACCCTGTGGTTTTCTAATTTTCGATTAGCGTATTATTTGCAACATAAAATATGTTGTACTGGCACTTGACTATAATATCATTGCATTTACATACAAATAAACAAGCTAATAAAGTCAGAGTAAGAGTTATAAAAAAATTTTTTTTTGACGCACGGTTCTGAAAATGGCATGTACGCTCCTACTCAAGCAGACGTTGCCGCAGTTTACACGGCAGACATTTCGTTTACGATTAAATATCGTATACTATTTCCCTGATTAGCCCAAACTTTTGTTATATTATTAGAAAGCTGAAAAGTTCTTCTTTCACTACAAACTTTTTCTATTACGATCTTAAGTCTACTTTACGAGATATTACATGATATCGTAGTATGGAAAAGTAACCTACATAAGAACACATGTTAAAAGTGCATTTTTTGACTGACTTGTTTTCAAAAATTTGCCTGATAAAGGGACTTGAAATTTTAAAGAAAGATGCCTTATAACTTTAATAACAATCCCTCCAAATTTCCCTGTAAGTTTAAGTAAATGGGTTAGGTGAAGAACCACCTTAAATTAAAAATAAATGAAGATGAGTTATAACCATTGAGTTTTTGTTTGTAGAAAAAACTTTCAACAGTAACAGTTTTTTTTTGGAAGAACCATTAATAATGCCGTAAACTTAAAACCCGTATCATTTCAGTTTATCATGACATGAGCATGCCATAAATAATTTTGTCCGGAAACACGATGACTCCTTCTTTTTAAATGATAACTACACCATTCTTACACTCCATTTTTATCAACCAATCTTGAATTTTCAAGCACTGTTTTTTCTTACACATTGAGTCCATACAATTTTTGTAAACGTTGACACACATTACAATTACCTTAATTAACTTTACCCTCTTTGATTCCTATTATAATTCTTTTAAAAACCTCGGTGACAGAATTTTCTTGAATGTGTGTTCTCCATAAGCCAGATTTTTTTAGCTTTCTGGATATCTGTCTTAAAGGATTTTTTACTCCATATTGTCCACGAAGCTTTCATAGAATATTTCTGTGGCTGTACCAATTATGAAAATAACTTACTATTTTTTCTTCATGAGGATTGCTTACTGGCATTTGGAGTTTTAAAAATATAAGATTTTGCAAGTTTGTTTCATCAATGAGTGCTTATTTTTATTATAAAAAAACTTTCATTCACCATACTACTTACATTATAGTAGTAAAAAAAAGACAGTTGAGAAAAAAAAATTAAATAAGTTAACACTTGACCCCTAAAATATTCATATAAAATGTAAATCCAACCGCTTCTTAGTAAGTGATCATAGATATAAATAAATCTGAGTGAGTACGTAAAGCCAACAGCTTACCTCAAAAAACTGCTACTAAAAAACTAATTATGATTTTTTATACTTATTGCTTACATAAACAGCAATATCCACAGGAAGACACATTATCTCCCGTGAAACATCTTTCAAGGGTGGGTAAAACACCATGTCTTAGGGATCACTCCTTGCTTGTAAGGCTGGTGATGCCTGTCTGGTAACTGGCATCGGATCCACGTATCCCTACCTATAACTACCTATAGCTTTAACGCTGTTTCGCATTTACTGTCATGAAGACCTGTAGGGCAACGAAGAAACTCTGGAATTTTTCTGAAGGAAAATTTTACGAAAAAAGCCGCCTCAAAAGAGCAGGGGTTTCATAGAAACTTTTTTCAGTAAAAACCGTTTTTGAACAAAACTACTCTACGATGCTTGAGTATTAGTGGCGATTCTGAAAATGAATCGAGAATCGTCATATAGTAAATCTATCACCATATTAACGATGGAGCTATTCATGTAGCAGTTGTGAGTGCTGGCTAGTTTGTACAGGCACCTAAATTTAGTAGAGAACTAATTCAAATGAGATCTTTCCCATTTCATGTATATGAGATTGGTAACGTATGGGTTAGTAAGTGAAAAGTAATGGTAAGTCACTTTCCATACTTGAAAAAGTCGTCCTGACTTGTTACATTTTTTCAACGATGGTTTAAGCGTATCTTTCAAACAAATATTCGGTTTCTACAGGAAGGAACCATTATGCAATAAAACGGTTCATAGGTCCATTGATGCATTACTAAGTGGATCAAAAAGAATAAGTTAACAAGTTTGTGGTTTATTGCTGTGGTACTTAATAGTTTTTATGCCTTGTCCTTAAAGTTGGTTCCTTTGCAGCCCCACTTGTGTGGTGTTCAAGAAGAGAACTACGATCAGAATGACAAAGCCTTGCTTGTCAACAACAACAAAGGTTTTTTTACTACTTAAAACAGGGTACGAGGCGCGTTGCAAGCCACAAGCATCTAGCAACGTCAATAGACATAAAGGTACTGAGAAGCTGTGCGAGTTAACGTATAAGCAGCGCAGTGGTCAATAACTAAAAGTGGGAGAAGACATAGAAGGAGAGTAAAAGCTCCACTCACTTTTACCAGAGAGAATCCAAAAGGGTTTTGAACAATAATGCATCGATACATTTGGACCGAATTATGAAGCTAAAGAGTTTAAGAAAGATGCCTAAGTGATGATTATTACAAATATATTAAAATTAAAAAAAAATTTAAGACGATGAAATGGTGAGTATTAAACAATAGTATTATATAAATAATCAAGTGAACCTGTTGTCAGGTGCAACGAAATGATAAGGTTTACTTTTTTGACAGGGTGAGAGATTATTAACTGCTGACAATCTAAGCAACCATGGCACCAATATTTTAGGTCTTTGTGCTCATGAGACCACACATATGTTTGACGTATCAACTGCTCGGTAACTTTGGTTCCAGTGTGTGACAACGAGTGACCTATGTCAACAATGAGTTTGTGCAAAGATTTAGGAACGAGCAATCTTGGGACTTTACCAGTAAAATTGCAGAAGATACTTATCTTACTGTGACAAAATTTAACACTCTTGAGATTGTGATGTGGCAAAATTTGCTTCGCAATTTTTGTTTGCCACGCCACAGTTGATGCCTCTGCTCTGAAGCTAGATAATTATGCTAATGTATATAGCCTTTTCCGTGTGCTCTGTTGTAGCGAATTTTTCATCAGGAGAAGAAAGGACGAGGCGCGAAGGACCACTGGGTCAAGGTAGTATGAAGAGTGCGTATGGAGATTTTTGTAAGTGCCGTGGCGGCGACACGAATGAGAGAGATCGGTGGATAAGGTAGGGACCGGGTAGGTAGGTCAAAAGATAGTTAGTTGACCTACCGAGCAACGAGTTGGTGACGGACGCGACTGATGAGTTCAGTGGGTGTGAGACCACCGAGCGCGAAGTGTAGGAGGTAGTACGTGGAGCAAGAGAGCCGACTGTACAGCGAGTATTAAGTGCGAGAGAGAGAGAGAGAGAGAGAGAGAGAGAGAGAGAGCGAGTGAGAGAGTGAGCGGGAAGAAGGATCCGAAAAAATAAGCCTGATCCTGACCCATCCGACCCTGAACGGCGGCCATTTTGAGACGAAGCGTCCTGCCGTGACAACTCGAGCCAAGCCATGGGAGAGAGGTGTACCGGACAGCAGGAGAGAGAGGCCCAGGTATCACACAGCGTCTACTTCCTGGACTGCGACCCTCAACGCTTATGGTGGACTGGTCTTACCGTAAGGAAGCACGGGATTTGCCAAGGTACAGTGTGTAGGTTACGTGGGGACGCGGGTGAGATCATCGGCTATAGCGATCGACGCGAGAGCAGGAGCGGAAGGATCGGGGCATGGGGCAGTGATTTTTTCTCGCCACGGTCGGGCCTCCGTCAAGACGTGAGGACGAACGCGTCGGGCAAGTGTGGGAGGGAGGGACAGGAACCGAGTGAGAGAGAGAGAGAGAGAAAGAAGGAGGGTACGGCTGGGGGCATAGACGGGAAGCAAACGCCGACGGCACCTCTAGGAGGACCTCACCGTGGCTTTTACGGGCCACGACGGTGACCTTCTCCGTGGGCTAGAGATCGGGCCAAGTAAGGGTGTGTGTGTGCATGTACAGCCGCGTTGAAGAGGCCTGGCCCCAACCGAGAGTCGTGTGGTAAAGAAAGAGAGTGTAAGAGTGGGTGTGTGTGGGTGTGCGTAAGCGAACATCGTGTCTCTCTGAGCGCACCACTGGCGTCGTGGTTGCGATCGAGGGATTACGGAAGTGTAATTGGGACCGAAAAGAGATGTTGTGGTTATTATAATAAATACGTGAAGTAAAGTCAAAGTCACTCTATGTCGTTCATTTGACCCAGACGCGAATCTCCTTTTCAGATAGATCCAGTGAAGGGAGAGTCGAGAGCGCAAACCATCGAGTAGAGACGTACGAGAGTGAGTTATCACGGTATTTCCTCTCCAACGGTAAGTCACTTTGGGGAATATAAAATGTACGTTATAAGATTCAGAGAGCAATTCGACGATTTAAAAATTAGTTTAAAGTATACATCATTTTACTAATGTTGGGCAAGCTCTGACATTTTGAGATTAGTGGGTAGTCAAACCACATTAATAAGAGATAACGTGACTAACATGGTATTAAGAGTGCTGGAAAGGTGTTTTATCATGTTAACCTGTTACTTGAGGTACGAGGATAACGTAGAATTTTAAAGTGGCTGTTAAGTTCGAACTTACATAAGTGAAGAATAGAACTAGCAGATTAGTTTTATAAACAAATAAATTTAAATTTTATTAGTTAGGAACGAGCCATCGGCCTTAATGCCTTGTTTGCTCTTACTTATAGCATACTTTTTTTTAAATTTTGGATTTAGCGTTGAGATGTTAGCTTTCAATAAATGATATAAGTGCATTAGTGTAAGTGTTTCGTATGCAAGCAGGCGTTGACTTACTGCTCAAATTTATATCATACGTAATACAGTACTAGCGTATCTTATTCGTTTTTTCATCTCATGTCCTTTGAAAAGTCTTTGTCATACGGTATCTATTTAAATTTTTCTTGGTATCCAATTTATTCATCCAAGTAAGAATTTTGTTCCTATTAATAAGAATTTTAAATCTTGAAATATTTCATATAATTTGATAGTTGAAATGTTCAAATAAAGTAAATAAATTTAATTAACAGTCAAATTGTGTCTTATCTGATGATTCAACACGTGACATATGGTCAAAAATAATTAATTTTTCAAGTAATATACATTTTATGGTTTTAGATTCACATTTACAATGAACATGATTGTTGGTTAGCCACCGCTTACAGACAGTCGCAAGGCCTTACAAGGTTGATAATAAGAATGATTCTAATCCTACACAAGAGTACTTGTGACGATGAAATAATTTAGGCTGCTATGTTCAACGTTAGAACCTAAGTTGATGGTTGGTTCTTTCTTATTTTTCTTTTATTCACTTTTCAGGCCAGTCTACAGTTCTCACACAGCGTAGTTACTAAACTAAGTCTTATATTCGTTTGAAACACACGTTTCTAACGCGTAGCTTAATTACTGAATTAGGTCTGACATTTGCTTAAAAGATGCAACAGAACTCAATCTCCAACCTGTATGGTTACTTTAGGGCACTCGATGAAAAAGAAAAGGCAAATATTGGGATATACAAGGAGTTTTTATACTTTTAGATTAAAGAAAAAATTTGGGGATCCAAACGACGAATTAGAGCTTAACGTAACTACTCTTGATTGACGCTAATACTCTGTGCAGCACCTTACGTGAATTGCAGTATTTCTCTCAAATGTAGAAAAACTCTTATCAGATAATTAGCTATTTTGGTGTGAAAAAGCTAATCTTTTAATCTAGATTAGAGAAAAAGTGTTAAAAATTCCGTTTTTAAGACCGAACACGTTTTGTGTTTTTTTTAAATTCGAACTTATTTTTTTATAAAACTGATAATTGTATCAAAATGCCGAGGAAAAAATGTCATTGGTAAGGTATTTCACAAAACTTATACAAGTTGGTTTTAGTATTCTTTTTTTCAACTGAAGCACCGATATGATTTGAGTCTTATATGCAGCGCCAAGAAAATTAACGTAAAACGCCTCATATTTGCCAGGGTCACTACATATTTGCGCTCTCCTCTACACTCTGAACGTTTCCAGAGGTAACCGTAAGGAGTAAAACATTATGCTCATTTTCTGAACGACGCTTACTTAAGTGTCACTTATTCTTTGTAGTGCTGGCATCGAGAATGCCCGTTAAGGTAAAAGTATCACTTGAAAATACTTGAAAAGTTCTGTCTCCCAGTTTAAACCTTAAAAAATAAATAAAGTCTTAGACAATTATTTGTAAAAAGATTATTTACGCATCATTTTTGAAAAAACTTTTTATAGTTTTTGCTTCATATTATGTTTGTTCTATGAACTAAAAAAAAAAATAGTATTATTAAATGCTACTCAAAACTGGGCCACATTGGGAACATAACTTTAAACAATAGTGCTCCTCGTATGATACACACTAAGTGCACATAAAATACATGTAAAATGGGACTCTTTCTGTTCCAAAAGTAGAACAGATACTTCTGTAAAATTTTTTTTAATTAATACAATTCATAACATTACAAAAAGGTTTAAGGATTGAAATACTCAGGATCAAAATTAAACGCTTCGGAAAAGACATAATTAACCCCGAATAAGTCAATATTGTCTTCTTCTTAAAATCATTAGAAAGCACTTGATAAAACTGCTTTAAAATGGTACTTTTACCTCATCAAGGCTGTCAAAATTATTATGAGCATTTATTTAGTGGGATTGTTTTCAGCACTGAACAGTGCACAGCTGGTGCCGTTGAAAAATTTGACAATATTACCATGATCTGCTCAAAAATCACCAGAAGTGGTTTTAGTTGGGTAAAAATTTTATACATCAAAAAAAAAAATTTAATACATTTCTTGAGAGATGAAAAAGCTTTCTCATGGATTATTAAATAATTTTTAATCACATGCATTAATACAAGACGAAATTAGGGAAGTGTGAGTATCATTCAGACAGGTAAAGAACGACAAAGAGTAAAGATATCGCTAACACCAATGCTACGATGTGAGACAACTTTTTGTCACAAATCAGGGTGATCCATCACGGCCAGCCATCGAACTGGGCCCATATTTTTGAGAGTGTGAGACACTTATTGAACAGCATGCACCTACGAGAAAAGGAGTAGACTATCGTGGAAGTGAGCATACAGAATATAGACGCACATTTTGGAGACACGAGAAAATAGTATACCGAATGTGCCCCTATTAAAGGAGAAGTGGAAATGTCGACTATAGCTATACAGCTCAGTGCACAGCCAAAGCAAGCAATGACGTGAGTTTTTATCTTTTAACTGCAACCAAGTATATGCTATGTATACTTAGTTACCTCTTGCTTTTGCTCTTGCTTCAATGTCATCCATCAATTTTATTTCTTCAAATCCTGAAACTAAATGCTCACAATTATATTCATAGATTTTATACGTAAAACCCTTTTTTTGTATTTTTCCCGTACGTTAATACTTATATTAAAATCCCGTATTGTTTTTAAAAAAAATTCAGTTTCCCTTTTTAAGATGGCAGTTTAGCTATAATCACTAATTTATTATTTTACCTTATCAAAATTGTTCTGAACTGTAGGACAAGCCCCGAAGGTTACTAATGAACATATATGATTTGAAGATCTATTTCAACCAATGTTCAATATCTAAGATGGTTAAAGTTGATGCTACTGCTCGAATTTTTTTCGCGATTGTTCATTTTATTTTAATTTTTTATTTATGTTTTGTTGTAATTTATAACTGATGTTCCAAACACTTTTTTTCCTGAACGTTAGAATCAATATATTTTTGAATGGAACATAAATAAAAGAAATTAAACCATAATGATGAATTGCATTAAAAAAAAAATCTGCTGTCAGCTAGGACTGATCTTGAAATAGCAAAACATTTCGAGCAGTGGCATAAACCTTAACTATCTAAGCTATTAGAACATTGGTTTAAATAAATCTTTAAGTCACATTGATTCATTGATAACATCTGGAGCTTATCCTACAGTTCATAACAATAACGATGAATCTTTTAGCTATTCTCTGCTGTTATTCTTGATGATGGAGAGGTGGCTGCGAGTAGCTTGACTCTTATCATCGGACTCTCTATGTACGGAGACCGTGCTGGAAGGAGGTACGCCGCTGACCAAAGAAGATCTTGTCTTCAGATCGTTTCCCAGATAACCAACCGCTTATGGCAGCCTGTACTTTTCAGAGCTGTCTTTTCCGGCTTGCATCTATAATGAAAAAATTCTCTGATAGCACTAGGCTGGATAGTTTAACGGCCACAAAACTCTGAAGTGTTGGAGAAGATTGTGCTCTGGCTAGACACGTCTCCTGGTATTCCGATGAAGACGTTATCGTTTAGAACATTTTTTTGTTAGAGACACTCGTTAATCCTAGTGGTTTAGGAGTAAGCTAGATGTAGGTTTCTTGCCCGTTGAAAAAGAGTGTTGTCGGCAGCCGGGATACCCAGCTGCACGATTAACAACTCTATCTTTGATGTACTGCCAGTGGAAGACTGTATAAATCACTGAGACGCTCAGGCCCATTATACTTATTCAATTCTCTTGTAAGTTGCTTCAATCTTACGTCCACCCCTTTATTTTAGTAAACTAATATGAAAAGCTAGCGTATTTTTGCGAAACTTGAAGCCTTGTATATATATGTATGTAGTCATATTCTACAGCTTGGTGCATGTTGTTATATCATGACTCTTTGACGTTACTTTAACACACGAGTATTAAAATACAGCGTTCAGTGCACTGACAGCGACATGTGCTTGTGTTCAGCAGTGTTTGCAATGCAGTTAAAATATTAGAAGTAATTGATCAGTACTGTCACAAGTTATGGATGATAAAAGGTTGACAGCTCTCCTGCGATGGCTGGTAAAGTTAATTGGGTGTTAAGCCAGTAATATATGATAAGAAATGGAAAGCTCGATTAAATAGTTAGTGAAACTTTCTTTACTGGTACAAAATATCATAAACATAATTGAAACAATTTAACAAACGTTAAATAATACATCTCGCTTTAGTTAATACCGGCTATTTGATTGTTAGTTGGCGGTTTATCCAGAAAAGAGGACGAGCTCACAGGGAACGGTTCTATGTAAACCCTCAATCGGATCGATAATCAGGGGTGACACCTGTGGTGAGTCAAGAAGTAGAGGTAAATCATATAAACATATTCTTGGAAAATAGGAGCAGCTGCAGGCATAAGCCAGATATTTAATTTGGTGGAGATGAAATGAGGAAGCAAAAATTGTTGGTCAGCATACAACTGACTGTGCGTTTGTATTGATCCGTGAATTCAACCACTAGTTAATAGACACCACATGGTATTCGTTACCAACCGTGGGTAGATGTCATCAAACGTGACACGCCCTCCCTAATCTTTTACGCTCCAGGCGTGCTTCTGCCTGGTAAAACTGACTCGCACTTTACAGATATATGTTTTACGCAACTCGAATATAAGTAGTTATGGTTACATTCGGATGAAATGTTTGTTTTTACGTATAAGTGTTACACATAACAATGTGAGTTAATAGCTAACAATTATTTTGTTTTCTCACGATGTAGTAAATAATGTACTCATATATTATATACATGTGTAATATATTTTATTACTATGCATATTTTTTTTTAACTTACTAACTACAACTGTGTTTAAAAAGAGCATTTAGACAATAGATTTGGAGAGCCTGAAATGCACCTGATTTCTGCTATCGATACTTTGGTACTGATTCTTAACAATGTTTGTACAGTAGATTATGGTGGTGTTAGGTTAAAGGGGTATTGAGGTAGTTGTGATAACATTAAGGTGGGATGGTGGAAGAAAAGAAAGGTGATAATCATTGGGCTACAATTCTGAAGTCAAATTTTTTTGAGGTAGACTCACAGTAAAGGCAAAAATCGTTTCGGTGATGTACCAGCTTTACGCCCTCGAGCTGGCATCTTGCGATGGTGTCGTCTCCATTACCTTGAAAACGACGAATGGTGCATGGACATAAATCTTTCCAGAGTTTTATGTCAAAAGATAATTCATGCTTGCATGTGTGTGAAGTTGGTGGCGTATGGGTTCGTATGCGACAAGTGATAATAAGTCACCCCCCTAGTTGGAAAAGTCGTCCCAAATTTAAGTATCTTTTAAGCGATGGTTTTCGCGTACCTTTCTAACAAATATCTAGTATTTAGAATTAGTATGACAGTTCATGGGTCCATTGATGTGACGCTAGGCAGATGAAAAAAAATTTAGTTCACGGTTGGTGTGCAAACGATGGGATTTAAAAGGGGCGTACATGTTATTATATAAAGGAAGAAAGACTTCCGGTGATAGGCAAGTGGATTACAGACATTATTTTACATATATTATTATTCTAGTACACTTAACTTGTATAACACATCTGCGTCTATTTCGTTGGAGAGTTACAATAGTGTTCCGTTATACATTTGTGCAAGTATGTTCTTAAAACGAAGTTCTTTTTGTCACGTGCTTTTTTATTCCGCCCCACCATTTCCGTTCACACTACACCATTAACGCACATATATCAAGCAATTAATATTTCATTTAATTAGAAATATTTTTTTTCCCTACAGTAATTTTTATTAAACTTTAAATTTTTTTCTTCCTCAACTCTAAAAAAAAAAAAAAAAAAAAAAAAAAAAACAGTTTCCACAGAGATTTGAGCCCCCGATCTTATTTTGTCTTACAGCTTGTTCCTTATTTTCAATGCAAATTTTTATTTACTGTGTATTCATTTATTTGGTTTTATTGTACTTTAAATAAAGAGGTAATAAAGTTAATGAAATTAATTTTTTAAGTACATGTTTTGAAAATTTCGAAATAAGTATATATTAGCAGAGCAGCTTTCAGATTATGTAATATTACACGTTTATTTACTTTTCATTAATTTGTTACTTTTAAAATAAATAAATTATTGTTTACACAATTTTTCATCAAAATTTTCAAAAATTAAAATTAAAAAAAAATATGAAAAAATCCAATAAAATGAGAAAAAAATTCCAAAATAAGTTCCTAAAACTGATCGTCCAATTTATCATTTTTGGAGTCCTGTAGAAGCCGTACATTGTCTCCTATTTTAGCTTGTATAGAATAAGATTTTTTATGTAAATCTCTTTTGCTCTGTTTTCACCCGATATCAATTTTTCTTTAGCAATCTCATGTAGGGTATTTAGTTGAGTGACTAGAGCAGTCATATATTGTGCGTATGTGGGTAATATATCATCTACTTTGAGGGGTTTGCTACTAGGTAGCCGTGCTTTTTTTCAAAATTTCATTCGAAAGATCTGTGTTGTGCGCTTCCATGTTTAGTAGTATTGAAATTGAATATCACTCATTCTACTCCTCCATCCCACTGTTGTTCTCTAGTAATAAGTACTTTAAAGTATTTACCAAATATATAATGTGGTCTTTCTAGAAAACCGTTTGATTGAGGGTGAAACACTATTATTTTAAATTGCTCGATTTTTAACCGACTAGCTACTTTCTTCATTAATTGACTTAAAAAGTAAGTGCTTTAGTCTATGAGTACGGCTGCTAGAGCTCCGTCAATACAAATGAATTTCTTAACAAAAGCGTCTGCTACTGATATAGAAGTTTCATACTTTAATGGTACTGCTGTAGAGAACTTTCAGAATAAGCAGTGAACTGTTAGAATTTACGTATTATTTTGTTGAGTTGCAGGTAACAGGCTTATTATGTCTAGAGTGAGCTTGGCAGAACATTTAGTGGATGTATTAGTAACAATTAATTTTTGCTTAGCTCTTACATGCACTAATTTTTTTAGTTGGCATTTGACGTATTTTAGTATAAACAATTGCTTGTCTTTTTTCTGATGTTCCAAAAAATACTTATGTTTTAGTTCATTGTAAGTTTTAATCACCTCTTTGTGTCCTCCTAAAGCATTATTATGTAGTTCCTTAATAATGTTATATCTTTTCTGTGAAGGTAAGTGTTGTTTTATTCCCAGACAAATTATTATTTTTGCTGTGCAACACGCTTTTAAAACATCTGTAATATCTTTTGGAACTCGAAATTTTCCAATTTTCTCCATCATGCCTCTTATGGGTAAAACTATGGAAAAATTGGTATTGTTTTTGAAAATAACGGGTTGCATCACATGTGACGTCCCACAGAAGTGAGAACCTTGAAAATATGTAAGTGGTTATATTTGGTCCATCTATTTGTCCCTCCGCTATTTCGCATTTTTGATATAATTTTTAATGACATTGTTGAGCAAAACAACAAAAAATTTATCCTACATATTTGTAATAGTTTTGAAATTATGCTATAACTTTTTTAAACATTTTCCACCTTGACTTTATAGAGAAATATTATATTTTTTTTTTGTTTTTTTCTTTTTTTTTATACCGGGTTACCACGATAGCCTACTTGGCCTAGTTGCGGGGGCCACCCTCTCACCACTTATGTATGGGGGTGTATTGCCACACCCATCTCTAAACCTTTTTCCTCGCATCCTACCTGAATCCATGGGCACAGTATGAGTATCTCCGGTGGAACACCTTGCCAGTTAAGCTGATACTCTATGCACCGATGGTGCATCAGGTCCACTCACCACTGTGTAGTCTTTCCCCGGAGAAGACTCCATTATTTTAGGATGTCCACTCCTCTCTGGTTAAGCTGGCACTCTCTGCTGAAGCATCGGATCCAGGCTAAGTAGCATCCCCGGAGAAGCTCCGTGTTTCAGGGGCCACTCCTCGCCGGTAAGGCCGGCGATCCCTGCCCAACGCCTGGCATTGGGTCGGCTCATCACTACCTATAGCCCTAACATTGTTTCGCATTTATTTAGGCCCGCACACCTGTGGGGCAAGGAAAAAACCCTAGAATTACTCTGAAGGACAATTTCACGGAAAAACCTGCCCCGAAACAGCCAGGGTTACATAGGAACTTTTCCCGATAAAAACTGTTTTTGAACAAATCTGCATTCACCGGGAATCGAACCCACGACCCCTAGAACTGCATTGCATCAGTAACAAGCACGCTTACCACTGAGCCAACGCCGCTCTTTGAGAAATATGATATTATATGCATACTGAAATTTAGGGTTATGTATTTACATAACTCAATCCCTTTCTCTTTATGGGCCACGAAATTTTTCACTTTTAGGAAACCTGTAAAACTTATTACTTTTGCTCTACCTGGCTTTTTTTTATAGATGTGGTGGATTTTATATTGCTTGGAGATTATAAGAACCCTTTTACTCAATACTTTAATACGAGGTATTTTCATCTTACATACATGCAAAAATTATTTGTTTATGTATTTTATTAGAATAATAATGTAAAGTGGAGTACATAGTATTAATGTTAACTACTATATTCCATACACATGTGCCCTGGCAAACATCTACATAGTTACACACTTGCACAGTGAAAGTAAAAAGTAAATACACACACACACACACACACACACAGATACACACACACAGGCGCACACACACACACTCATCACACATGCACAGTTCATGGTTTGGTTGCATCTATGATTCTGTTTCTGTAATCAAGTTACACACACATACATACGTGCATGTATAAACACACATTGCATACGTGGCCACTGGACACTGCACTCAGTAACTCAAAACGGTATTGCAATGGAAATATGCATAACACTATATGCTGACTATATATATGTATTAGAATCTGAAGAAGAACGATGAGACATGACGGCCATTAAGCTGAAGTTTGTTTATGTATAATTCTGCCATCACTTGCTCAGATTAACTTGAAAAACTCTTTTAAAAAGAAATTGGTTGAAAAAAAAGTTTTTGATGGTATTACTACTGTACTCAATATCAGTAACAAATATCGAAAGCAATGCAACTATTAAATTTATTGGTCAAAAATAATACGAAATCTTATAAAAACCAGTTTTCATCGATTTTCATAAAATTGTATCCCTTTTTATCACGTGTAGCTAAGCTCCTTTAACAGTTATAGTGTTATTACTGGATTAAAATAAAAGCTAGGATCAAGACCTATTGATAAGGAAGAATTTTGTTCGATTTTGTGACTCCATTCAAAAGTTACAGCTGTTTTAATTAGAGCGTAAATATCGCTAGTAATGTAATTTTTGCTAAAATTTAGTATTTTTCATAAAATCACTATAACTTTTCATTCAGGGCATAAAACTCAAAGATTTTTGTTTAAATCATAAGGACTATGTTTTTACTTTTATTTAAGCCCAGATAAAGTCACCTAATGGAGTGCACCACTTGTCTACCAACGTTGGAATTAGCATCACCGTTTTTGCATTTATGTAGCGAAAAGAGGCCAATTGGACAAAACCCTGAGACATATGTCTGATCTTTCAGCCCAACAGTAATGAAAAAAAAGTTTGGCTGGGATTACTTGCTTAAAAACGAGAAAAAACGGCACTTTGAGGCAAAGTAAGGTCGGAATGGAAAAGTTCGGAATGAAATTTTCAAAGTTTGTAGTGCTCGTACGACTCATAGATGTATTACAATGAGTTGTCCACCCATACTTCATTTACTAGCCTCAAATGCAATAAGAAACTGTAGTTTGCGTACTTTCACACGCACACCAAGTAGTTGTTCCATAGGGGTCAGAACGGAATGAAATGTTTGTACGCGCGAAATACGCAAAAAGAAGAGCTTAGCTATTCGAGAGGTAACAACTTAAGGTCAGGACTGCTGTCGTAAGAATTTATTCATTTTAGTCCTATATTTTGAAAAGTGACTATTGGTTAGCATTTTCAATCCAAAAAGTTACTACTTTGTACTTATTTTTATTAAAATCACGATTATGGTGCAAAAATGCGGACAAAATGCATGTAGTGAAAACTCACTTGTCTGACGATTTTTGGTGTGACTAAGGTATAAATGTAATAACTAATACAAAAAGTATATAATGCTTACACGCCCAAGTGGAACATAAGCTTTATTGTTTACCTGTGAAAGCTTTCATGAGTAAAATTGAGTTGCGGACATGGGTTGAAATGGAAGATTTGACTCTAAATGATGAATTATCTCAATGAAGGAATAAATATGTTTGTATAAGATAATATGTAAGGTAAAGTTGACAACGTTTAACACAATTTGACGTTTTTAAAATTTTGAATATCATTATGGCTCGTAAGTATAAGTACCGGACATGATCTGAGCAAGTTACAGCAGAATCACCCATATGTATGTACATAATTACGTCTCTACCATTTTGATCCCCAACCAAGGCACGCCTAAAGAAGTTTTTACTTCAATAATGCAGGTGCACCAATAATCGATTGGAATAATTTTTTTATCGTACGGATATTTTGTGGTCCATTATTTAGTAGTTAACCGAAGTTGTCAGTAAAGTTAACGTAATTGTTTTTTCTCATATAGATCTTTTCTCTTGAAAAAAAAATTTTTTTTTTTTCGTGATTCAGGTGGGTAGGCAATTGTTATCGTTATAATTATTATTATTTTTAATATTATTATTATTATTATTGTTATTATTATTATTATTATTATTATGCTCTGTATTATTTTGTTTGGATCTTCTGGAATGGATGCTTTGCATAAGGGTTGGGTATGGAAAAAATTTTCTTTTTCATTATGACGGTCTCGCTGTTGAGTTTTATTAGTTTTATGATGGCTAGTTGGTAAGTGTCCCTCAATTTGCCTTTTTTCATCGAAGAAGAGTCACTGCTCTTGCTGAATGCGCTCGAAAATGGATCAGCTAGGTGCATAGTCTTTATTTTTATTGCTGTTGAGTTTTCGCCTTTTGGGAGTTAACGCTGATGGGGCTTCTTTGCAGCGGGAGCTGATTTTTTACCTGCCCTTTCGGGTGTTGTTATATCGTATTCTTGGTTTTCTTCTGATATCGTCCATGCAGGTAAGTGAAAATATGTAAACGTTGATTGTGTTTTTAGATAAGGCGTCTCTGTTAACGTTGTGGAAGCTTGGTGTATATATTACATAAAATTGCAAGTCAGCAAGTTGAAGTCAATGGCGTATGACTAGAAAGCATAGGTCTTTCGAGGAATTCGGCCGTACAAAGGGCCAATGATTGGTCAGTTATATGAATTTTGCTTCGTATAGTAATAGTCTAAATTGCTCTATGCAGTATATTAGAGCTAGGGCTTCTTTGGAGAACGCACAGTAATGGCTTCGACTTTTGGACAAGGTATGGGATTTGAAAGCGATTGGCTTATCTTTTTTCTTTGTTCTCCTTGAGTATTTGAAATGAAAGTAGCTATGAGTGCTAAAAATGTGAGTGCACTGGTTTTTAATCCAATTGGGCATCTTTCAACGTAAAAAAGCCCTGTATCGCATATAAAGGCAGTTTTATGTCTGTCTTCTTTTCTTATTTTGATTTGGTGATAATTAGCTTTCAAATCTAATACTCTGAAATATAAAGATGCAATGATTTAGTCTAGAATATCTGCTATTTTGGGTACAGGATTATCGTATTTTTGTAATACGTCATTGAGGTTTCTTTAATCTATTACAACACGGTATTTTTTTTGTACGTCAAGTCCTGGCTTTTTTAGCTTGCAGAAAATAGACGCTGTGTAAGCGCTCATGAAATGCTTAATAACTTTGTTCCTAAGCATTTCTTTGATTGTTCGTTTATTTTTTCCCGTAAGATGAAAGGTCACCGGAAAGGCCTTATTTTAATGGGGGTTAATGTATTGTGAGGATGTTAGCTCCATGAGGTCCGTATTGGGTAAACTTTCACTTTCAAGGTAAAATCTGTCAGCATAGTCTACTATTATCTTTTTTATGGTTGTTAGTGCTCAATATGTTTGAGACGCTATAAGTTTAAAATTTTTCATTCATACTGTGTTACGTTCGAATGTACCAATGTATTTAAGATTTTTTTATTTTTAATGTTTATAGCACTTTTCTTTTATTTGTAATTTGTGATTTTTTTGCAACTGTTGGCACGTTTTTTCTGTCGTATGATTTTATGAGGATTCTGTTTTTTTAAATATGTTTCTATCTGTTTTCACAATGTTTGGAATCCTTTTTGGTACTTAGCACTTAAATATTTTTGAGGTAGGTTTGAATCGTTAGGTTAATATGTAGGTGGAATATTATTATGTGATGGTTGGCTCTATGGCCTTTTCTAGGGACTGTATGTATAATTGTATTAAAAACTAACTTGGACAACGTACAGTTGTAGATAGCGTAGCGTTGTATATGGGCATGCCACCTTTGCTATTATTACAGTGATACCAGCGGTTGCCTGCTGTGTGCCCTTGTCTTTTACAGAGGACTCCACACTAACCCAGTAGGATTGCGGATTCCAATTAAATGTTCAGAAAGTTTAATATACTATAGTTTATGCCATTCTGAGCAAAAGTTACCATAATTATGAGTCTCGCAAATAAACAGTTTTAACGAAAATAATTATTTAAGTCTCTAATTCTAATCAAATTGGTTTGACAGATAACGCAGAGCAGTATAGCCAATAAATATTGCACGTTCGATAAGCAGAGATATGGTCAGCATGGATTATGTCAAGTGCATCTACCATCTTGGACTATCAATAAGCCCGATATAAGATTATTATAGTTTAGTCGATAGTAGCATAGATTATTGGTATTATTCTCTTGTAGAGTAGATCTATATCTAGATGCTCCGAAACAGCCTCTTGTATGGCAAAGAGCTGATTGTTACTAACCAATAAATAATTGGCTTTATAACTTTCCAACTATAGATATCCGAAAAAATACTTAATCAGGTTCATTAATAATAGTTGTCACACTTATTCTTATTGAAAAAGGTAAGCTAACCCTACTTCATATATACATATTAAATTTTTAACAATATTGTAACTAGAGAAATCTATGCAGTAATTATTTATGAATAGATAAAGCATTTGTTAATGAAAAATAGCTTTGACATTTACTGTCCTCTAACTTATTTCTTTGCACTATAGCTTAGAGGAACAGTAAGCTTGGATCTCGACTGCACCACCACTTCCACATCCAGTTTCCCAAACCTACTTCTTGGAGATCCCGCGTTATTCTGAACCTGTTTTTGTGGCAATGAATACTGACTCCAAGAGACAAGATCGAGTTTTTTTGGACAACTCGCCGTCTCTAGCAATACATAAAAGTACTTTTGTTCTTACAAGTGATCTTCAAAAAAATAAAGAAAACGCAATTTTTTTTTCAATGTAAGAACATTGCTAAGATTTATTAGTATTACAACTATTGTTATCTTATAAGGAATTATGTGATGATACTTTATGTCAAATCCTGAAACCCATTAATTTATTTTAACTTATTTTCGCAGCTAATGATACAATTTTTTTTTTCTTTTACGGTGACACTAATGTAAGCATATTAATTGTGTAAAGCATTATAATTCTGCAAATAAAATCAGTTCTTATAAATTTTAATCAGTAGCTAGCTGATATCTCTGATAAGCTTAACTCGTGGTTTAAAGTCAAGGTTCCCTACCTGGAGAAATTTAATAGCGTGTTTCATTGCGAGAATACACTTTTTTTAAAGATTTTTTTCTTTTATTTTTTACCTACTCGCGAATGAAAAAAGGGCCTCAAAGACTTTAGTAAATAAAAATTTAATTATAAAACTTCTCGGAAGTAAATAGAACCCACCACGATAACTAAATTGTTGTTGCTTCTGATATGAACCTACTCTCATATAAATAAATTGTCCTGGGTAGTTATGTTATTGCTGCAAGTGCCAACTCACTGCTCGAAATTAAAGAAATCACCCTGGGTCATTGGTAGTTGGCGCATTTGTTTCAGACGTGCTCTCGAGAAAAAAGGGTGCCTCGAAAGTCTAATTCTTAAGGAAGACAAACACATCAAAAAACAGTAAAACAAGCTACTTAATATTTTAAGCATTATTATTCTACTTAGAACCTTTAGAATTTATCATTAATGAGTCAATCTCCAGTTTTCGACCTCGAGCTTTTGACCACTTGTTTTTAACCCTTGGCTTCTGGCTTTTATCTTTTGACACATGACACTGGTTATAAGGTTAGTAGTGTTTGAAAGTATCTGTAATAATTGTGCTCTATAATTTAACCATTGAGGATAACGTTCAAGAAATCCTTTAAATATAGTTAAATTCATAAAATTCACAAGTGTTTTTTAAATTTTTTTTGCAGCCTCTAACATTTCAAACGTTTTTTAGATTTAATCTAATGATCAATATAATTACTTAGTTGCGGTAAACTTAGATGATGAGCCTCGAGTAAAGCTTATTGAAGATATCAGCTGGGTGCTATTAAAAATCCTTTCAGATAGCGTTTCTCGTAAAAGAAAATCAACGAGACTTGACTTGAAGTCCCCCGATGAAAATGAAGTTTTCGCATACACAAAGAAATCACATAAATACTATTAAATACAAGGTTCGTGAATACATGTAAGTTCAATATGTATTTCTCTTTGCGGGTTACGGTGATATATTTATATCTTCTCTGTACATTTCTAATGTATAAAAGGCTCGGGAACTTTTTAAAATGATTTTTTAGGTTATTGTTGGGCAATAAACAAGAAATAAATCATACAGATTTGTAAGAGTTTTGCAAATATGCTACAGTTTTTCTAAAAATTTTCCATCTTGATTTTATAGACAAGTAACAAAAGTACAAAAATTTAAGGTATTGTCTTCATATAACTCAACACCTCTCTATTTGTGTGCCATGGTTTTTTTTCCTTTAGGAAGCCTGTAAAACTTGTAACTTTTGCTTCATCCGGCTTTTTTTAGGAGTATGGCGTATTTTATAATTTTTTTAAGCTACACCATGTAATAAAAACCCGCTACATCAATACTGGCTGTCTGCATCGATCTGCACTACATGCAAAAATTATTTGTTAACGTACTTCATTAAAATAATAATAGAAACTAGTATAAATAGCATAAATAATAACTACTTTATTCTATACACATGCGTGCAGGCAACATGTACACCCTTGCACAATAAAAGTAGGAAGTAAACAAACACATACACCCATCGTATATGCACACTTACATGGTTGCATCGACAATTCTGTAAACAAGTGACGTACATAAACATACGTGCATTGATACATTGTATACGTGGACACTGCACACAGTAACACATTTTAATACTGCAATAGTAATATGCACAACACTACAGGCTGACTATAAATATATATACACATATATATATATATATGTGTGTGTGTGTGTGCGTGCGTATGTGTGTGGTATGTATATCTTACTAATATATAAGGCAAAGTCGCTAAAACCGTTGTAATCGCAAACCGCGAAAACTACTGAACCGATTTTGCTGAAATTTTGCACACTGATTTATGATACTTCCTAGATGGTTTTAGTATAGTTTTTATCTTGAAAAATTTAATAACAACAGCAATAAATGAGCTCAAAGTTTTGCAAAAATACGCGAGCTTTTCACTTTAATTCAGTAAAATCCGCTAGGTGGCGTCGACATGAAATCGAGGCTACCTGCAACAGAATTAAACAAGTGTGGTTATAATACGCCAGAGCGTCTCGATAGTTATGCAGTTGTGCTTTGGCAGTTCAACGAGCTGCATAGAGAATGATGATGATAGTTTCGCAGCTGGATATTCCGGTTACGGACGACACTCTTCTCTAAGGGGGAAGGGACCTAGGTGACCATTCACACTGAATCTCGACAAGTGTGATAAAAAAAAAAATTCATTCCAACCGATGACGTCTCTGGCACAATACCAGAAGACATATCTAGCCAGAGCACAATCTGCACGAACTCTTCAGAGTTGTGTGGCAGTCCCACCATCCCACCTGGTACAGTCAGAGAATTTTAGGCTACAAATTTAAGCCAGGGAGAAAACAGCTGTGAGGGGCACGGACAGCCACAACGGCTACCTTCTTAGTCGTCGCGTCCCCAACGCGCCTACCCACATGTCTCTGTCTAACGATGAGCAGTTGGTTATCCAGGGAACTTACCGAAGACGAGATATTCTTTGGTCAGCGGCGTACCTCCCTCCATTACAGTCTCCGTACATCGAGACTCTCAGGGTAAGAATCAAGCTACCCGTAGTCAGCTCTTCATTATCAGGAATAATAATAATGAATGGCCTGGAAGTTTCACCACTGGCGCTTTTTAGGGCCATTATAAGTATTTACGTTCCCTACTTAACCATTAATTTTATCGGTTCTTTTAAGGGGCTACCTAAGTGTAAACTACCCTGCCAACAAATACATTTTTACTACCATTTTCGGAAGCGATTCGTTGACTAAAAGACTATGTTAACTAAAGACGGGCACTATTAAACCAAGTCAGCCATTCACTAGCAGACGTTACCTTCGGAGTTGTTCTTCGCAAGGCTGGAAAACCTGGTGACTGACGACCCTACATTACCCTCTCGACTCTAAGCATTCAACCAGGAATTACTGATCCTCTCCAAGGTCTACGCTGGGCAAACCTATAACAGCTATGAAGGAAAAAAAACTTGAGCCAACGGGACAGCCTTCACTGGACAAGTATCACTAACCAATCTCCCCATCTAAGATCACCAAAACAACTGAATCTGCAAATAAAAAAGGTGCTTTAGACACCAATGTCTTCGACGTTATACCGGGAGACGTTGGGAAAGAGCACTACAACTAGCCCCAAAGCTTCGGACTTTGTAATTTCTCTCCCAATCAGTCTGGGTTTTCAACAGCAGGCCAGAGAAGATCTCCCTGAGGTATCCAGGCAGTTACAATTGCTGTTAACTGAAGTCAAGAAAGAGTTATTTTAAGAAGCTCACAGGTCTTTTTAAGGGCCATTGGACGTCGAACTACCTTGCCAACAAATATATTAGAACTTAACAAAGTTGACAGAAAACAGCCTTTAGGGGTCACAAAAGTTTTAAGCATGCCAAAAGTCGCAAGAGGGTGAATTGGAAGAAAAACTTCAAATGTATCTCATAAATACAATTTTACTTAGGCGTCAAGAAACTGACGCAGAAAGTTTATCGAGATTGGAACAGCATCGTCAAAATCGACAAATGAAGAATTCATTACGTGAGAGATCAGCTATTCATTGTATCCTCACAGCATTCTCTGAAATCTTTTAAGATCCTACTTCAGATTTTTAAATAAGTAGAAAATGTATTTGTATTTTTGTGCAATAAAAATGTAGGGTTTAGGTTCCAGGTTTATTGTTCTGGTAATAAAATTGTGAGATATGAGAAAAAAAATTTTTTTTTTGATATAAATTTTTTGCGGGTTTAAAATCTTCACAGCTTCAAAAAATAGCCCTCTTCGTGAATTACACGGGAGAAACTGTAAATCAACGGCTTCTTATGGCCACCGATTATTTTATGGCATAAAGAACTCACGGTACTTTTCAGCATTGTTATTTTTTTGAATTCTTACACTTTATTGTTTGACCAAATAAACTATATCGATTCCGAAAAAATATATTATTAATAAGAAGATTATTATTCTGAGATGTGTCAGGAATATGTGTAAAGTTTTTAACTAAAAACGTTTCACATTACATGTCAACACACTATGGTGTTTTATTTAGTAAGTCTTGGGCGAAGCCGAGACGGGGGGCTGCTAGTCTTCCAACATTATAAAGTCGTAAGAGTTAGAGCGAGATTTTGTTCCCCCCGCTCCCCACCACTCCCGCCCTTTTAAGGTGGTTTTTCTTTTATTTTCTTGCATTTTTCGAGTAATCCTGATTTTTTGGTAGCTCCCTTCCGCTTTATTCCGATTCCCCTTCACTTCCCTACAGCTCCTCCCATACTCCCCCCCAGCTCCCCCATATATAATGTGGATAAATTTGTAAAGCCTTATATAATAACTGTTACAAATAGTCTAATTTTCGCATATAATTTCATTCGACCAAAACAAAATATTTTGTTACAATTTACTTACGATTTTTATTTTAATTACATACTTTTAAATGTCTTTTAAGGTGCTCTGCTCTTACATAACCTTTCCACAATTTTGACAAATATTTTTTTGACCGTTTTTTTCATGACTTTTCAAATATCTTTGAAACTGATTATTTCTTTTAAAACATTTCCCGCATGTAATACACTTAAAATTTCTCTCAATGTCTTGACATTCTCTTATGTGACACAAATAGTTTTTCTTTTTCAATATTACAATGCCACATAGATCACTCACAAAAAATTTTTTTTGTGAATTTTTTCGTGCGATAGTAGACACTTCTAATTCGAAAATTTTGAGCTACATTTGTCACACTGAAAAAATTTTTATCCATGATGGTGTATCTGAAAAGATATTACATGAAATAGATTGCTTATGATTTCATAAATCTCGGTACTAGACCGTACTAAAATTTGCTTTTTTGTTGAAAGAAAAAATTTCAAGTATAAAAATAGTAATAAACTACGGAATATTTTTTTTTTACTCTAAAGTTTCATTCCAAATAATATTTTGAGTTTTAAAATTGTTTTCTGATGCAATTTGAATAAAAAATTTTTTCGGGTTTTTACATCTAGACCATGAATTGCCCATGAAAAATAATGGTTTTCTAAGATATAATCCTAAGGCATCAAAACTTTGACCTTGAGATTAACTTATAGTCATAAAAGAAGCTAAGGTAAATGGAAATTGTTTTAATGGTAGCAAAGAAAAATTCTTTATTTCTTGTAAGACTTTATTTCCTTTTTTTTCACCTGTGATTATTTCAGCTTTGCTATTGTACTTGGATACTTTTGTAATTCGTAATCTTGTACCATTGCAAAGTCCCTTAGACATGTTCAAGTTATTAACATAAAAATAGCGTTTATTTTCAAATTCTATTTTTGTGGAGTAAGAAGTTCTTTAATTCTATTTAAATATTCTGTAGAGAAATTGATATAAATATTATCGTCTGGTTTATCTACTCCTTTGTGAGTTGCTTTATCAATACTATTATATATTACTTATGTTCCTACCATATTATTTGAAATTCTTTTGTTAAAAAAATGTGAGTGTTCATTTAGAAGGAGGTGAGTCGCGATAAGTCACCCGGGACCTCAAAGCGCCTTCCCTCAAGGAATATAGCAATAAAGTAATTGATTGAGTTTAACTGCCGCGTTGTTATTAAGCACCCCGAACCTTTAGAATCCTACGTAACAGTTTTGGTGCTAGGTGTGGGGTAGGTTTTGTCGCGAAATAAAATTTTTTTTTACACGTGATATTTCGGAATTTTCGGGCAACAATCGGGAAGCACACATAGTGCAGTGCAACAACAGGCGCAGAAAATTCAAGGCAGTCACCTGCAGCTACTATCGAGTAAGGAAGGACTAGGGTCAACATCCAGTTTTAAAAGGAACTATCGTAAAGAGGATGACTTGGAGTATATTGGCGTTCACCGTCTTGTGCCTTCTTTCAGAGTAAGTAATAATTCTATTTATCATCCCAAATATATATATACTTATTGTCCCTCGGGTTTTTAGCTAAGGAAACGACGTACAATATAAAATAATACTTAACCCGAATACGGCTAGTTCCGCTCGTTTTAGAAGCCAGTAAAATAGAAATACAGAATCGGAAATAAAATTAGGATCCTTTTTTTTCTATTATTTCTTCGTGCGTGGACTGAAAGCAACTAATATAATTAAGCTCACATCACTCTAATATAAAAAAAAAAGGGGGAAGGAAATAATGATGTCCGACTACGGGGAGGAGATTGATAACGGTAGGAATGGTTTAAACGAAACTTTTTCCATGACACAGGAAGATTCAGATACAATAACGGTTATGCTTGAACACGACCCCGAATCGTATGCACTCTATGAGAAGATGGATAAGAAAAATCAAGTTCTTATGTTAAAGATATTTAAAAATATAAAACCAAAAATTTCATTTAAGAAAAATCCTAATACAAAATTAGCAGAGCCAACGAACGAAACAGCAGAAATAGAGATGTTGGAAATGGCACCAGAAAAATCAGAATTAAAAGAGAATGCGATTAAGGAGAACATAGGGGTAGACAGGAAACGTGATCAATTAGGCGTGGAAGGGCTAGGCAAAACGAGTTGGCAGGAAAAGTATACCAAACGGCAAGAACAAGAAAATACAAACAGTGAACAACCTTTTATACCATTCTGCGATTGGCCACCTCTGCATTCAAATGACAAAAATTATAACTACTATACATCAAACAATAGGACAGATAGGCTGAGGTTTGGATACGAAGAAAATCATAATGACTTGTATACAAATACAGAATACCTTTTCCCTGTGTGTGACCGACCAACCGAGCTACCGATAAATAATCAGGCAGAATCTTTTCAAAGGACACAAAGTAACATACGCGATAACCCTCAGTATCAAACCATGCAATTTTTTCCTAGTAATAGGCAACAAACAGGGGTACCGTTAGCCTTAGGCTCAAATCTTAATATATTAGGCTACCTAAACAACGCAGTAAATGGTATACCACTGTATAATGGAGACCCCGTGCAGTTCCCCTTATTTGAGCAAATGGTAAGGATGATAAAGGGAACAATACCTGCCCAGTATGAAAAATATTTTATAGGACTTTTGGGAAATAAATTGCGAGGCATAGCGGACGATCAATTCTGCACGCGATTATCGTTATTTAATTCGATTGACGAGCTTCTGTCGGCTCTATTACGAAGATTCAATAAAATAGGAGGAATAGAGACACTTGCAGTGGAGCTTAAAACTGTCACGCAATGGAATAACTAATTAATTATGGAATATTGCGGGCGAGTCCAGCGACTACACAATGGAATCATGATGGCACATGAGGCGAAATCATACTCGACGCGGGCCGAGAAAGACGCGTCGAAAAAGAGATCAGACAGTGAAGCAGTGAGGCAGTTTCTGTACGGATTAAAGGCACCGTATAACTGAAACGTCGCAGGGTTCCAACCAAAAACGCTAGAGGAGGCTATTGAAGCTGCCATTACTGTAGATAATGAATTAAGCCTCCGCCGCTCAATGATAGTGCAAAAGAGCAAATTGAGAGCAAATAACGCCGAGAGACGGTATGACGCCATGGTGGGCCTTATCGGTAGCGACGCACCCGTGGGGAAGTCAGATACGGACGAGTGGGACGGTGTGGCTGATGTAAAATACTGTTCGTATTGTCGAGAGCACGGCGCCCATTCTACTAGTGGATGTGAAAAATTGTGGCAAGATGCAAAAAAAGGAATAATAAAAAATCCTAACGTTGACGAAGAACCAAAAAAAGAAACAATAGAAAAAGAAGGATGGTATGATAGGAAGGTAGCGTATAATGATTATCACCGTCGGTATGGAAACGATAGGATTTTTGATAGACAACAAGGGAATAATGGTAAAAGGCCTTACAACCAAGGGAATCGCTACCAGGGAAGAAAATATAACTACGATAGTAATAATTATTATAACAATAATAATAACAGTAATAATTATGGTGAAAATAGTTACAATGACAGAAAAGTAGGTCATAATTATAATAGATATGACCACAGGAAGGACGATTATCGGGACAGGCGAAATAACCAATACTCCAATCAGGATAATCGCAGGGATGATTATAGGAGAGATAATCTTAATAGTCAAAGTGCGAGGGTAAACAGCTCGAAAACCGAGCATTTAAACTCGCAGGATGTTCGACGCGATCCCCAATCGTCGGGCATGACAAAGCAATAAATGAAGAAATTTATGAGAGGAAGTTAGGAGTGTTAGAGGAGGGTATGGATAATGACAAGCATAAGGTATTGGAGACTTATGCCACGACGCGTAAAAATTCTAAAGCTGAGGGAAAAGATGAGCAGCAGCTATCTCGCACAGTGAAAATAAATTTATCGAAAATAGGATACACACCACCCACAGTAATTCTAAAAAGCCCTTATATAAACGAAGGTGCGACATTTTATGCCGATACGGGCGCGGAAATTTCAATAATTAAAGAGAATTGTCTCGATATTGGAGTAGCGGTAAATAGTAGGGAAAAATTAAAAATAAAAGGCGTAACGCACGGAGCTCGCCAAACTTTGGGATCTATAAGATTACCCCTAGAAAACTTTATGTGTACCCTACACGTAGTCCCCCATGACTTTCCCATAGAGGTAGAAGGAATCATAGGATGGGATATTTTTAAGTTGTATAACGGTCAGATAAATGCCGAAGACAATACACTTAAATTGAATGGAAGGAGAATTCCGCTACGAGAATCAGAAAGTTTTGAAATTGTGCCGAAGACGAGGCAAGTTATATATGCGTATATAAAAGAGTCGCACAGGAAAATTAAAGTGGGCTGGGTCCCACTACAAAAGCTTACAGAGGGTATTTTGTTCGGTAATTTTATCGCAACGAACAATAATGGTAGGGTGTATGCCGAATGTCTAAATATATCAAATGAAATAATAAATGTACCAGTCCCAGTGGTGGACCTTTTAGAGTGCGAGACGACGAAGAAAGCTGACTCATCGGACGTCAATGGGGATGACGTAGAAGCATTAGAAAGAGCCTTTGTACGGATGTTTAGAGAAACTGGAAACCCTGAAGAGAATGAAAAACTAGGCGATGAGATAAGAAACGACGCCAGCTGCACATGTTCGAAGAAAAATATCGTGGGAAACGTGGGTTGTGATAAGGACGGCCGTGACAACGAGAATACTCAAATACTTGAGGAAAACATTAAAACAGACGTCCTAAGTTGCAGGAAAGAGCGAGTCGACAAAATAATGGAGTTAGTCGACATATCGGGGTGCAACGAAGAAGAGAAAAAACATGTGCGAGGGCTTATAGAGATTAACCCGTACGTTTTTGGACTCGACGGGGAAAAACTGAAAGCGACAAATCTTTTAAAACATAAAATAAACACGACTACGGATAAACCGATAGTAACGAAACGGTATAGATATCCGCCAGCTGTGAGAGAGCAAATGAAAGTTGAAATTAAGAAATTACTCGAACAAGGCATAATAGAGCCTTCAGAGTCACCGTACAGCTCAAACATGTGGATCGTACCTAAAAACGCAGGACCGGATAGCGAAAAGCGCTGGCGGGTAGTAACGGATTTCAGGCAACTCAACGAGATAACAATGGGCAGTTGTCATCCACTTCCCTTCCAGAGCGATATACTGGAACATCTGGCGACAGCACGCTATATTACAGTGGTAGACTTGAAGCAGGGATTTTTTCAAGTCGAAATACATGAAGACGATGCTCATAAAACAGCGTTTTCGGGACCGGATGGGCATTACCAGTACAAAAGAATGCCAATGGGTTGCACGGATTCTCCGAACACGTTTCTAAGAGCAATAACGCTTGCACTGGCAAGGCTGCAGGGCCATGAGGTAGAGGTATATTTAGACGATATAATGGTGTTCGCGTCCAATCTTAAAGAACATCGCAAACGCTTTATAAGATTGTTAGAGCGATTGTCAAGGGCAAATCTTACAATTGAGCCAAAGAAGTGCCAATTCTTAAAACGTGAAGCAAAAGTGTTAGGCCATATTGTAGGGAATGGTGAAATAAAAACCGATCCAAAGAAAATCGAGGCTGCAAGAAAATATCCAAAGCCTACAAATGCAAAGAAAATCAAACAATTTCTTGGATTTGTTGGATATTATAGGAGATTTATTAAAGGATACGCTAAAATTGCTCAACCGCTGTCGAGGCTTCTGAAAAGAGGTACAGAGTTTAAATGGGAAGAGCAGCATGAACAAGCATTCAAATCGCTCGTAGATGCACTTTGCAGCGAGCCTGTACTTAAAGCACCCGATCTAGAAAAACCATTTGTGGTGACAACGGATGCATCTGACTATGCCATTGGGGCAATATTGAGTCAGGGAGAAATAGGAAAAGACAATCCGTGCGAGTATGCCTCTAGATGCCTAAAGGGCAGCGAAATTCGATACCCTACGTACGATAAAGAATTGCTCGCAATAGTATATGCAAAAGAGCAGTTTCGACCCTATCTATTTGGCAGAAAGTTTACAGTGGTTACGGACCATGAGCCTCTTAAACATTTTCACTCATCAAAGAAGCCAGATATAAGATTTAATAGGCTTAAAGCTGAATTAAGGGGCTACGAATTTGACGTTGTTTATAGACCAGGAATAGCCAATAAGGCACCGGACGCACTGTCCCGGAATCCGATCATAGAGGATGGAGAGAAAAATCCTGAACTACCGCGACGAGAGTTATATGAACTTGCTGAAGAGCAAGAGAGAGATGGTCATGGTGACATAAATGCGCCACCCGCACGAATATTCAAGATGCGGACAAGAAGAGAGAGAAACATAATAAGAAAGGATAAGAAATGGCAGATAGAAATATCTGATTCAGACGAGTCGAACAAAAAGGTAGAAAGGAAAAAGCCTCGCAAGACGAATAACTCGGATGAGTTGACGGTCAATGAACACAGCGACGCTGATTCAGAATCAGAGTGGCCGGTGGCGAGTGAAAATATAGAGATTAAAGGAGCAGAACCACGTAAGAAACAAGGGAAAAGAGGCAGGCCGCGTAAACAGATAGTACAGATCGCAGAAGGGAATAAGCGGAAAAATATTCAAATAGGATCCTTAAACAATGGCGAAGAACAAATCCTATCACAGGGTCCGACGGAGGATAAATTAGCTTACATATGCAAAGAAGAAAATTTGAAAAAAGGGGTGGGAATAACAAGCACACCGTATTTAGAACTAGAAATACAACCGAAGGTGTAACGAAAAAATCGCAAAAGACAATTGGATACGCTGCATAGGCACCCGCCAAATTTTTCAGTAACACCGCAAATAGAAACTGTGTCGAAGGAAATTATCATAGCGAACTGTGACTCACCGGTGGCTTTAAAAGGAAAATCCGAGCCGGTAAAACATTGGGGATTCCAACTAGCCGCAGCTAGCCTAGCGAATGAGGAAGGTAAAGAGGAAGAAGAAACTGTAGGTACAGAGATCATAGTCATAAATGCGAATAATGATAAGCACGGGGGACACCAGCAGGCACAGGAAGGCCTGGTTACAGAGTTGATCGGAAAGAGAGAAAGAATGCTTGACCCTATAGATACCATAGAGATGATGAGTTCGGATGCAGGTATCTCAAGCAGAAATGCGAATAAAGGAGAGAAGGAGAATGACCGATGGGCCCAAGCTCACGCGCAAAGTGTGCTCCAAGAGAGTAACAAGCAGCAACAGAAAATACCGAATACGGTCGAAGGGGACCGACCGACGCCGAAGGAAGGGGCACAAAGCAGACCGTCTAGTGAGAGTGTAAGCGAGAAGCAAATAAATGAATCACGACGGGGTACACAGACGAAAGAAAGTCCAGAAAAAGGGACGAAAGTAAACAAAAAGATCGGAGCGTTACTTAATAACTCAATAGATAACTTCCAAGCGAAAGTTAGACTAGATGTTAAGCGCCGAGACTTTAAAGGCAAGCCGGGAATCAGAATAGACGCTTGGGAATCCGATACTATCACCGATCGACTTCTGAGCGATCCGACGGTAAGTACAGATAATGATACAAACATATCTCAACAGCCCTCGAAGAAGAGAACGGGCTCAGGGGATAGAGAGAAATTCTTGAGCGAGGAAGATACCCCGTGTGAATCACCACAGATAAATGAAAACCCATCGGGGAATGAAAGAATAAGAGGGGTAACGGACGATTATACTGATGAAGGTAATAAGCTTGAAAGTTAAACAGGAGGCGGAAATGTAGCCGAACGGAATTTAGAACAAAACTGCATGGAGTCGAATAAAAATTTAAAACTCATCGAAGAACTTCCGGTAGAAACACCAGGTAATTGCTTATTCGACTCTCTTATTTTTTCCTGTGACTTGCAATTGACGGCGCGAGAACTCCGGGATGTACTACAAGGTTCGAAGTGGAAAAATATATGTGTTGACCCGGAGGAGGTAGGAAAAATCCTGCAGTCCAATACAGAATATGGTAATGATGATTGCATATTGTTGTTCGCACAAGAGTTCAGGAAGAATATTTGTATACATCTACAGGGTACTAAGAGGGGAAAAAAGTGTGAAATTTTCGAAAGTTTCACGATTAATGCCAATGAGGAATATGTACACTTGCATCTCCTCAACAACCACTTCAGGCCACTCGTTGCCGCATCCCGGCATAGCGAGGAGGAACAAAGCCCGGTGGAAAGGGAATCGCGGGTTAGTGACGAATCGGGCGCCAATATAAATTGGAAATTTGAAGTAAACGAATCATGGAAAGGAAAAGAGAAAGGAGTTAAAGAAATAGAGCGTAATAAAAGTGACTCCATGGATGAGGAAGTTTATGAAGATGGGGACACGCCCCCACCTAATCCACCACCACCCCCAGACTCTTCAAGTAGTTCAGACTTACTAAACAATGAGAGTGATGAGGGGGCTGGTTTAAACAAGGCCAGACTGGAGTCGGAAAGCGAACCAGAGGAAGCAGACCTTCAAAAAAAAGTATTATCAAACCTCCCACAGCTAAAAAAGTACAGAGTATGCAGGACACGGTTGCCACATGAAAAAGCACCGTGGCTACCGGGAAAAGAAACAGACATACAGCCATTCCAAAGAATGCATCGAGCAAAGGATCACCCATTTCATTATCTAGATAACCTAGCATTCGCAACGGTAACAGAAAGTGTGCCTGATACGGAAACAATAGACGCCCTATATGAGCGCGGATACATAGATCCAATAGCCCTAAATAATGAAAAAAAGATGGTTGGTGACGTCATGAGAGCAAATGTGAGAAAGGTCGCGGTAATGCGAATGTATATTAAATCACACTTTGAAGATACGGCGCTAAAATCGGACATCAAGAAATGCATTACGTCACTCAAGGCACTAGTAATGATAAATAAAATAAAGTCTATAGGCGTGATACGTGACTTGGCAATACTCAACATAAGCCAATGGATCTACTTCGTGGAACAATTTGAGGAAACTTTCAAAAACCTCAAGGTCACAGCGACCTTTTACATGAACACCTTAGTTATACCACCAGTGGATCAAAGATATAAGGTTATTAAGGAGTATCACGAATCAACAATCGGGGGTCATAAAGGAATGAATAAAACCTACAATAAGATAGCAAGGGACTATTATTGGAGGCACATGAGGGCCGATGTAAGGCAATTTATACTTGGATGCAGATCATGTCAGACTAAGAAACTAGTGCGCGTAAAAACAAAGCAAGCTATGCTCGTTACAGATACGCCCAGCAGACCGTTTGAAAAAATCTCGATTGACTATTACGGACCAATTAATAAGCCTTCAACAAACGGCTATACACATATTCTGTCAATACAGGATTGGCTAACCAAGTTTATTGTATTAATACCGGTACAAAGAGCAACAGCTGAAGAAACGGTAAGAGCCTTAACGAATAAATTTTTAGCATACTTTGGAGCGCCAGAAAAATTATTATCAGACCGAGGAACGCATTTTATGAACAAAACGATAGACGAGTTTACGCGATTATTCAAAATTGAAAAACTTGGGAGCACGGCATTTCATCCTCAGAGCAACGGGGCAATTGAACGCATGCACCACGTTTTAACAGAATACTTAAAAGCCTACATTAGCGAGACCGAAAAATGGGACGAACTATTGCCGTTGTGTATGCTTGCTTACAATACGTCGGAACACGAGAGTACAGGCTACACACCCTACGAGCTTATATTTGGTCAACAGGCAAAACTCCCGTCAAGCTTCAAGAGGCCAGAGGTGGGTCAAACATATACAGAGTTACTGCTGCAAATAACGGGGACACTCGCGCAATTACGATCGTTGGCAGCAATGACCCAAACACAGAACAAATACAGATCAAAGTACTATTATGATAGGGCGCTGAACACGAATTTTTTTATGGAAGGTGAGATGGTGTATGTACTAAAAGAGCCATCTAAAGGGAAATTTGATGACCAATACGAGGGCCCTTACGAAATAGTCGGCATAGATTACAGGAACCATAATGTGAAGTTACAGAGAAATGAAGAAATACGGGTCTCACATGTGGACAAAATAAAAAAAGCTTGTGTATTGAAATCTCCGCGTCCAAGGGATGAGATGATAAGAAGAGGAGAAGAAGAAAAGTGAAAGGAACCAAGCGGCAACTTGCTCCCCACCCCAATAGTTACTTGCGAATAATAGCATTATAGACGAATAGGGGGTAGAAATAGACGTAAAAATAAATACCACTTCTCTCGGGAACTCCTTTTCTTTCGTGGCCCCCGGACGCGCCGCGAAGATTCATTAAATACAGGCATACGGGAGAAGACACGTAACGAAGGGAAATATATTACGTTCAAAATTATCACAGACTGAGGAATTAAGGAGAAGAGAGAAACATGCAATATAAGAATAATAATAACAATCATAATAATGAGAGGGAATGAATAAATAACTTGTATAATAAAGTGATATTCTATTTTTATTTTCTTTGTTACTCTTTACATGAACGATGATTGAGGTGGGTAAAAAGTGCGTGTGGCTCTATCTAACTAGCATTTAAACCATGTCAATACAATTAACACATAAGTGTACACTTAGAACACATACGCAGAACACGAAAGACACGAAAATTGAACGGCATTAGATAAAGCTCAGCGAGGGAAAGTCGCACCCGAACATATGCATGAGCAAACGTAGTAGCATGTATATGTACGTACTAATATATAAATTAAGTTAACATTTCAGAGCGCATAGGGAAATCCACATGTAAAAGGAAATACAAAACTCTAACGACAAGGGGAGAGTTACGCGTGTGGTTTTCTCTCAAAGCGCGTTATATATATATGTGTGTATTTACATATATATACATGGATGCGTGTGTACGCGATGCAAAAAAAAAAAAAATCACAAGTGTGGAATATGGAAGGGAAATAATAAAAGGATGAAAACACTGTATTTGAAAAATTATATTTTTTTTATTTTTTTTTTTCCTCATTTGAACTAATGGGAGCCACAGCCCTTACAACAACCACACGAGTGGCTCATTCCCTCCTTTTTTCGCCGCCGGCCACGACCCAAACCACTCCTTCGAGAAGTCCCGTTAGAACCCTCCCCCAGCTGCAGCGTTTGCAATCGCTGAAGGCAGTCGGCGACGCTGGGCTGAGAATCAGTGGTAGCAGCGATCAGCGTGGAAGGGACGAGGCATCCGCTGGCAGAACGTTGAACCTAATAGCAAAAAAAAGAAGGAAAAGACGAATTAAATAAAGAAATAAATAAACAAATCGAAATAAGGAACAAGAAATGAAAAAAAAAAAAAAAAAAAAAAAAAAAAAAAAAAAAAAAAAAAATTACCTGGATAACCGGCCGGTGATCGAGAGGATAGTTGGCGGCGCCTTCCAGGAGAACGTCCACCACTAGCACCAGGATGGTACCGTGACAGCTACAGCCGACGGCCAGAGAGTAGGAAGCCCCCCCTACCAAGGTGGGGCAGTGCAGCCACAACACCTTCCCAGTAAAATAGGGGACGGGCGCCTTCTCCTCCTCCCGCACAACCACGAGGAATGGAGACCCCAAAGGGCATCGCACCTCGCAGGAACCTACCCCTCCTCGATAGGGGTAGCGCAAAATTGGCAGTGGCAACGCGCCGGAAGGCCACCCCGGTAACAGTAAAGGAACCGGGACACCGAAGAAGGCATAGGGATCGACTATCAGTCGCACCCCAAGCTAAATAAAAAAAAAAAAGAGAATTGCATTAGGAAAAATAAAGAAGCCATAAGAATAAAAAAATATGTCGAAGGCCAAGAGCACTTACCGAACCATGCTGCCCACAATATATTGGCGCTAGCGCGGTCGGCCCGCTGAGCACAACTATGCTTTGCCCAGGGGGCCGTCCTACAGCGGGGACATCCCGGCACGCATACAGTCGCGTAACCTACAACCCAATAAATGAAACACTTAAAAAAAAAAAAAAAAAAAAAAAAACTTCGCTTTCATACTTACGCTTTGGCAACCTGGCACGGCGCACGCGGCTTCCTCGTGGAGAACAGCCCCCAACAGTAATCCACACACACCGCCACTGGCGACAACGAAGCGCGTGGATCGCGAGTCACCTAAAGGCAACTGGACAAACCCAAGAAGTCGATTAAAAAATTGGCTAAAATCGGCCATGACTGTCGAAATTAACTGCAGAGATCGTGCACGTAAGGAGACGTAGAATACACTGACTCGGCAGCGACGTTGGAGAAGCAAACGCAGATTCATACACCTATGCAAATCCCTTCCCACCTCGGATGAGTCACTTGAAGGAAAGGGAAATAAGGAAGAAATAAGAATAACGTAGCATACAAAGTCGGGAAACGAAAGTTTATAATATAGAGCAATAAAATTTTCCTCTTTTTCCTTTCCCTCTCATATCCACACTCGCCTCCGCTGGGAAGTAACCGAAGGAGTGAATGCGTGTAACGTAGCCTAGTAAGGAATAAGACTATTATGTACCCTATGTTTATAGCATATACATACATGGTGTAACAAATATAGATGTACATAAGTATAACATTAATATTATATGCAACGATACACCCTGAATGTAAAGACGGAGCCACACTCGCTACTTACCGTAGTAACCAGTCAAGCCCTAATACTAAATTGCATTTAATAATTATTAGGAAAATATGTGTAAGGATTTGTATGGCAGGGGCATTTGGATTTACACAGAACGTTAAAACAAAGTAAAAATAAAGAAATAAGAATAAAATAAGAAGGAAGGTAGAATTTTTCTCTCTCTCTCGTAGTTGTCCTCTCTTTCCTTAATCAAGGGTAACCTAGGGACCTAGGAGCTTACAATAAATGGGAGTGAGAACGGGAAAAAGGATAACTATTTTATGTTTTAGGGGTGAAACCACGCTGGTAGGAGGACAACCGGGGGAGATAGAGCAAATTGAAAGAAATCCGGGGATACTAGTAGAGAATCTGGGTCCAATTCAATCGGTCGCGTCGACATGGAAGATAATATGGTATGTAGACTGGAATCAAATGGCCCAACAGACAGAGGCATTTCTACAAGCAAGCCGACAAGCAAAATGGAAATGTAGGGTAACTATAAGGAAGAGGGATGAATGTGAAGAGCAGGTAGAACGGGCTACTAAAAGAGTCCCAGGAGCCTTACAAAGAATAGAAACGGCGTACAGGGCAGTAGTAGGCCAAAAAGTCGATGATAACCAGATCAAAACGGTACAGACACTCCAGGGACTAATAGCAGAGGCAGATAAGGAGAAAATACAGGAGCTAGTAAAGTCAAACCTGACGCACACGACTGACACTACAAGGTACTTAAAAGAACAAATGAGGATTTCAACGTTCGGTAATCACGAGCAGGTTCTCCAAGCTATAAAGAGATTTGAAGACGAAGCAGGAAAGGTAACAGAAGAAGGATTGAAAATATTCACGGAACTTATAGACGGATACGACAAAGTATCAGGAATAGTAGAAAGATTCGAAAAATTGACCGAAGAACTCGTAGCTAAATTTGAGACAGCGACGGATATCATATATTTAGCGAGTCGAGGCGTGTCACACCTGCCGGAAGCAGCGCTAGATGTGATAGCAGAAGCAGAAATATTAGCAGAACAATTTAGACCGGACCTTAGATTTCCGGGAGAAAGAAACACGACAGGGGAAGAAATAGCAGAAATATCAAAGATAGCAACGATAGCGCTTGATAGAAAAATTATCTATTATATCGAAATACCGCTAGTAACAAGAGAGAGTCTAGACCTTCTAAGAATATCACCGTTGCCGGTAGAACAGGAGGGGTTAAATATGACGAACGTCGTCGCTTATCTCCAACCAACATATGAGTTCATTGCGGGTGGCACGAGCGAAAAAAGATTCGCACCAGTAGCGCGGGAGACAGTGGAACAATGCAAGAAGTTGAAAAAGGTAAGTGTGTGTACACGAATAGAGTCGACACAGGAAGTGGAGGAGGACCACCCTTGTGAGATACGGCTGATACTAGAAGAAACTGTGAAGAATCCGGAAGAGTGCCCGATAGTACTAGCAAAATTAAAGGGCACATATTGGACACGTCTTCACGCGAAGAATCAACATGCGTTCAGCACCACGGAAGAGGAAAGAATACACGTACAATGCGATCACACCAAGCACAAGACATTTAAAGTAATGAAGGCAGGAGTAATAGACCTAGCGAAAGATTGCACAGCCCAAACATCGGAGACGAGATTGGACCCGAGTCAGGAGGAGGGCGAGAACCAGATAATTAAGTTTAAGAGCTCAAATTTGAATCTGAAAGAAATAGCGCGGAAAATAAAAGGGGTAAGAGTAGATAAGATATTGGAACAAATAAAGATAGTAGTAGAGAGGGATGGGTTACAGGAGCTTGGTAAGCAAGAACGTGGACCGGAGGATAGGTTGACGACAGGTACTAAACTGATAGACATAGTACAACGTATACATGAATTAGTACAGGCAAAAGAGGAATTTTTTAACTGGAAGGAATACGCATGGTTAGCAGCTGAAATAGCGTTGGGGGCGGCTGCAGGATCGGTCGGGATTTTAAAATGGGGGGCCCCACTTATACTAAACTTATCTAGAATGTTTGCAGGAAGAAGAACCAGAAACAACGTCGCAAGAAATGAAAATCCGGGGAATTCTATGGCACTACAGCCAATACTTATCCAAGTACGGGGTGAGCGGCAACAAGAAAATCAACCGACGGGCAGTAACAAACAGTTGCCATAAGAAAAAAAAACTTTAACTAAGTTAAAAGTAGAGCCT